>NC_047658.1:85827723-85848746 GCF_011762505.2 Arvicanthis niloticus | reverse complement strand
TGGTAAAGTGCTTGCTACTCAAGCATAAGAACCTGAATTTGAATCTCCACGCTCATGTAAAAGGCTGTGTGCAGCTACGTTTATCAGTAATCCCAGAGCTGAGGAGAGAAAAAGACCTTGACACTCACTGGCCAGCCAGTCTAGCAGGATCAGTGAGCCTCTGGTTCAGTGAGAGACCCTGTCTCTAAAAACAAAGCAGAGACACATAAAAGTGGAAGACATTTGACACCAACCTCAAACTTCCACATGCACATACTCGTATGAATACATAGGTACTCATAAACACACAAAAAGAAAAAAAAATGTTCATGCAGCGAAATCCCAATAAGAATGTCAGTGGGCTTTAAGAATGAGCAAACCATACAGCAGTGCTAGGCACAAAGAATGACCATTGTGACATTTGTAACTCACTGTGTGACCTTCCTGATGCCTCCCTTTAACCCTGGAAGCAGCTCGAAAGAGCCCAGTGGTCTCCAGGTCAGACTAGTGGACGGGACCTCAGCAAGCCTTGCTAGAGCCCTGATTTGAGTGCCCTCCTCATCTCTGGGCAGTGATTCTGCTGCAGAAAGGAGAGCCAAGGCTTGTCCTGTTTTCAGATTGGCAGCAGGAGTCAGAGAACTGGCCTTAACTTAAACCTCCTGAGTTTTACATACTGATTACCAGTGGTGTGTGTGTGTGTGTGTGTGTGTGTGTGTGTGTGTGTGTGTGTGTGCGCGCGCGCTCGTGCACTGCTTGGAAGTCAGGAAAACCTTCAGGAGTCAGTTCTCCCATTATGTGTGTCCATGCAGATCTCTGGATTGGTGACATGTACCAAGCTAGCCCTGTATTAATTTTAAGACATTATGTGGACCACACAAACAACCTTCATGGCTATGGGTCTGCTGCAATCAACCTCCACTTGTGGGTTTTTTTTTAACCTTTTGAGAGTTATTTGCCCTAAGAGAACAGAGATGATTAGTGGCCTAGGACAGAGGCTCAAAGAAGAGGTGAAGAGAGCTGGGAACTCAGGTGGTTCAGGGGTTCCCAGGGGCTGGAGCACTACTTTGCTCTCAGCTGTCACTCTGCATTGGGTCCAGTGATACAGAGTAGTGGGGAGAGAGGCAGGAGGAGGAAGGACAGTAGTCCACCCCATCTGTCTTGGCTATGAAGGCCTTGCCTGAACCTAGGAGAGCCATCAGGGACCCAAGCTCCAAGTTTCTCTGATCCAGCCAGAGGTAGCTTCTTCTGGGTTCAACATGCAGAAATGGAAACTATGGTCTGTGGTCTTCCTGGCCTTCCTCTCTGCCCAGGCCTTTCCACATCCTGACATCAGTATCCATTCAGGTGAGCACAGGGACCAGGGACAGGGACAGGTTGGGGAGATCATTCGTACAGACTTGAGGGCCCACAAGTGAGACCAGCTGCCTGGCTATAGTGCTGAGGGGGAGTGCTGGGGGGGGGGCTGAGCCGACCCTCCTGTAAACCAGCCCCAAACGAGGAAGCATTCTCCTCATCCCAAGACCCTTAAAGTTAAATCCCAGCTCTTCAGTTTATAAGCTGTGTAGCCTGAGAGACTTCCTCCCTTTAAATTGTAGTTATTCAGTCATTTTTGAGACAGGCTCTTGTGATTAGCCCACACTGGTCTTGAAGTCTCAGTCCTTCTGCTTCCTGCTCCAAAGTGCACTGAAATTACAGATATGCGCTACTACAGCTGGGAAAGCCATAATCACCCCGAGCCGATTCCAGAAAGCAGGGGTCATATGGTCACCAGCTCCAGACCATGGAGAAAGTACCTAGCACAGTTTCTGGCACCAGGAGGAAATGGTATTTTTGTTAGAAATTTTATTTCTGGGACCCCTTCTACTTTTACATTGGGAATGCCCATTTCCAGGGAACTTCCAGATGCAGGGTGCAAGATATCCCTCTACTGGTCTCCCTGGCAGCCTGGCTCCAGCAATATCCATCCCTATGGGCTTTGTGGGATGTCCCCAGGAAATGGGACTCGTCATGGGACCTCCTTATATGCAGTTTGAGGGATGAGAGGCAGAGGTGAGTTGGAGTTCTTCCATGTTGCAAAGGGGAGGCTGGGGTGCTAACGCCAGGGAACTGCTATCAACTGGGGGCACCCTGCATCTCCTTGTCCCTGGCAGGAGGACAGAGAGTTCAAAACCTGACTAGGTGACAGATGAAGTGGCAGGCCAGCCTGTGGTACATATGTAATGCTGTATTAAGTACATATACATATGTGTGTGTAAACATGCACACACACAAAGACCACATTTGTGGAGAAGAACTCACAAATCCCTTACTATATATCCCGGCATAAATATAAGTACTTTTTATTATGGATTTATATAATCTTTACAAAAGCCCTGTGGCAGAGACCAGTCATTTTTATCCCAGTTTAAGTGAAACCTATCATGAAATATCCAGATAAAAATTGTTGTAAGGCCAGTTATTGGGCCGTTGAGTGTGGGGTACTCAGAGATACTAAGGCCAGCATGTAGATAACAGTAAGTCCTCTGTTACTGTAAATGTCCCTCAGCTAGTGCATGGACATACTTATACTAAAAAAATCTAAAATTTAAAAAAAAATTTTTTTTGTTACTTATCTAAAAATTCTGATTTCACGAATCACCCTTCTGTTTGTTTGTTAATAACCTGGTAGGGAGGTAGGTAGCCTTGGCTCAGCTGGCCAAGGCTGAGGGCTTCGTCTCTACCCAAGCTCTCTCTGTGTATTAGTCAGCTTCAGATGTCCTGGCAGAATCCATAGACTGGGCCTGGAACTGCAGAGACGTATCTCTCAGCCTGTGTGTGCAAGTGCTTGTTATACAAACATAAGGGTGAGTTTTAACCCTAGCACCAAATAAAAAGCCTGGCACCATGTAATCACAGAGCTGGGGAAGAAGAGGCAGGGGGATACCTGGACCTTGCTGGTCAGCCATCCTCGATGAAGCAGTGAGCTGCAGTGAAAGACATTGCCTCAAAAAAAAAAAAAAAAAAAAAAAAAAAAAAAAAAAAAAAAAAAAAAAGAAAAGAAAAAAAAAAGGTGGAAAATGACTGAGGGAGAAACATAGCTTCAGTCTCATATACACCTGCATCCATTTGTGCACCCACACACATGAACATATATGCACAACACACGCACATGCACACACATACACATGCCTGTGCACATACACATGTGCATGCAGGCACAAATGCACAGAGGCAGGAATAATATTAAAGTGATGGTGCAGGTCACGTACTGACCGCACCATCAACTGACCAGCAGTTGAAAAAGCATCACTTTTCTTTCAACACCTCTCTCGTCATGGTTCTTGGTGTTATGATAGTACAAGCAGGAGAATTTCGTTGCGACAAACAGGCTTCATCAGAGACAGGAACTTCCAGACACCACACCTGTCCCCGTGTGCCACCCTCCGTTTTAGACAGGCGGACCAGGATCACACCCAAACCAGTAATCTTGGAGACCTGATTAGAAATTCTTTCCACTCAATCCTTCCCTGCTGCAGCAGGGAAACTGAGGCTGCAGACTGACTGAGATTGTCACTTTTTGCATTCCCCGGATTTAACTTTAAGGGTCTTGGGATGAGGAGAATGCTTCCTCGTTTGGGGCTGGTTTACAGGAGGGTCGGCTCAGCCCCCCCCCCCCAGCACTCCCCCTCAGCACTATAGCCAGGCAGCTGGTCTCACTTGTGGGCCCTCAAGTCTGTACGAATGATCTCCCCAACCTGTCCCTGTCCCTGGTCCCTGTGCTCACCTGAATGGATACTGATGTCAGGATGTGGAAAGGCCTGGGCAGAGAGGAAGGCCAGGAAGACCACAGACCATAGTTTCCATTTCTGCATGTTGAACCCAGAAGAAGCTACCTCTGGCTGGATCAGAGAAACTTGGAGCTTGGGTCCCTGATGGCTCTCCTAGGTTCAGGCAAGGCCTTCATAGCCAAGACAGATGGGGTGGACTACTGTCCTTCCTCCTCCTGCCTCTCTCCCCACTACTCTGTATCACTGGACCCAATGCAGAGTGACAGCTGAGAGCAAAGTAGTGCTCCAGCCCCTGGGAACCCCTGAACCACCTGAGTTCCCAGCTCTCTTCACCTCTTCTTTGAGCCTCTGTCCTAGGCCACTAATCATCTCTGTTCTCTTAGGGCAAATAACTCTCAAAAGGTAAAAAAAAAACCCACAAGTGGAGGTTGATTGCAGCAGACCCATAGCCATGAAGGTTGTTTGTGTGGTCCACATAATGTCTTAAAATTAATACAGGGCTAGCTTGGTACATGTCACCAATCCAGAGATCTGCATGGACACACATGATGGGAGAACTGACTCCTGAAGGTTTTCCTGACTTCCAAGCAGTGCACGAGCGCGCGCGCACACACACACACACACACACACACACACACACACACACACACACACACACACCACTGGTAATCAGTATGTAAAACTCAGGAGGTTTAAGTTAAGCCGGGGCACAGAGGCTCAAGCAACTAAGTGTCCTATCTCCTAGAGCGGGCCCAATCCTGGACGTGCCTCAGACACTCTGGCCCATTTTGCTCCTGCACCCCTCACACACACACACCCCGTAGTCACAGGGCACTCTACACATACTTTGGAATACTGTTTAGCATATGATAACTAATACCCTATGGGAACAGTACGAAGTCACATGCTTAGGAACATATAGGAATTCAGGAGATGCTGAGGTCTTTAATTAAAGCATGGTTAAGTTTGGTGTTTAATAGACTGTGGTCCCACAGCCATCTGCAGGGGATTGGTTCCAGCATTCCTGAGGATGCCAAAATTCTCAGATGCTGGGTCCCTGCTGTAGAAGGATGTATCTAACCAAGCTCCATCTCCTGTGTTCTTGAGCTTACTCATAATATCAGAGATGATGACAAGAAACAAAAACTTTTTATCCCCAATCATGTTACCTAGGAATCTTAGGAGAATCTTAAATCCAAGGCCAACCTGAGCTCCTACAAGACCCCTATCTCAAAACACCAAAGTCTGGGGACTGGGTAGAGTGTTTGTCTGACATATTCAAATCCCCGGGCAAGATTCCCAGGACCCAGAAAGTCTATGTTCAGCACAGGTGCCCCTCAGATGCTTTCTCTCCACTGTGTGCTAGATTTATGGACCAGAGCCTGTAGGTATGGAGGCCAATTGTACTTATTTTACCAGTGAGAGAACCATAACCACAGAACCGTGTGTTCCAGCAGCATTACAGGGTTTCAGAGAGTTACAACCCTGACTGCCACATGTGAGTGGCAGCCTCTCCTATCTTTGTGGGCAAAGTCGGTTCAGGTCTAGTATCTCTCCTGGGCCAGCCTCCAGGAATCAAGCACTAAGCACCCAGTGAATGCTCCCTGCTTGGACCAATCTAAGCAGTGGTTTGGGAGCTTTTCCTCTGTGCTCTCAGGCCTCTAGCGTGGCTCAGAGAGGGAAAGGCAATGCTCAAGATGGAAAAAACAAGGCTGGCTTTTAAGGACTGCCAAACATTGAGACCAGACAGGCAACAAGAGGATGACCCAGCCCTCCACCACCTTGCTGGAGTCTGGATGACACTTCTTTTTATCTCCCAGGAGTGTCTGGGGCTCACTCTGGGAATAGGAAAGGTGAATGTGCCTTCAGGGCTTCCCCACCTCCTCTCCTTGTCTGGTCTGTTGTCTGTCTGTCCCATCCCCTGTCCCCTTCTTGTCCCTGGTGCACCCCACCCCACTCTGCTGATTCCAGCAGGAGGCGACGGCCACAAAGCTGTGCATCTGCAGGAGGCAGCAGAGAGCAGAGTGTTGCATCTGTGGGCGGCTGGAGAAGGGCCAAGGGAGCTCACAGCCAGATTGAGTGGGAAGGTGACAATTTATTCTTTCAAAGTGGGAGAGCTGGATTCCACGGATGTGTTTTCATCCCAGAACAAACTCAGCTCCCAACGGCTTTGACTCCCCCCCCCACACACCCCCAGCTGGGAGACCTTGGCTGCTGCTAATTGAGAAAAAGACCATGCAGTTTGGCTTCTTGGTTTCCTGAGCAACAAGCCTCCTCCTCCGGCTGAGCACCTCCTGTCTGCCTCGCTCCCTGTATCCCCCATTACCCTTCTCCAGCCTCACCTTGGATTCATGCTCCTCAGATTCTTAGTCTGCTGAAACATTCCCCCCACCCCACCCTAAACAATTCCATCCTCTGCCTGGGCCATGCCCTCTGCCTGGAACACTTTGATTCACACCATCCTTAAGGTCTCTACTGACTCATCACCTTGTCCAGGAAGCCTCTTGGATCTTCACATCTGGCTTGTGTACAGTGCTTAGATGCTTCAGGAGTAACCCTTGCCATCACCCATAGGGGCTGGGGAGGGGGGAGGCTTGAGGTCCTTATTGACAGGGATCAGAGAGCCATTAATTCTTTCCCCCTAAGGGGCAAACAAATAACAAGTTTCCAGTTTTGCCTGCAAGACTCGTCCATAAGCTAAGTATTAATGATGCCATTTCTGTTCTCTCTCTCTCTCTCTCTCTCTCTCTCTCTCTCTCTCTCTCTCTCTCTCTCTCTGTCAATTCTTGGGTCTCACAGGCTACCTATGAGCAATTCTGTGACCTTTAACAAGGTAGTCACCCTCTCTGTGTTCTGAGTTCCTTTGTAAAGTAGCAGTGATTATGGTGTTTACCTTACCAGGTATGTGAACATTAAATTAACATGTTCAAAGCTCTGGGGACAGTGCATGGCACACAGCGAGTGATTAGTAAAGGTTGGTTTAGTTCTTACGTTACCACTGTTTTCTGAAGGTCAACATACAAATCCAAGGGTGTGCCTGTGAGGACGAACAGCCTAGCAGAGGCTGGTTAGGGGTCCAGTTGATGAAAACCCTTTAATGTCAGCTTCTAGGCTCCCAGAAGCAAAGGGAGAAGAAAAATTCCATCCGGGTAGGAGTTCATGCTTGTGCCTCCCGACCTTCCAATTAAAGGTCTCTGTTGGACTGCACAGGAGGGCAATGGGGCAGTGTCCTGCCACAGCCCATTTTCTGGTTTATTCCAGCTCAGGGATGCGGAAATGCCTCTTTCCTGCTGAGGGGAGACCCTCAAAGGAACCAGAATTGGAGAGATGCAAGTAGTTCTGGAAGCACTTTCTACCTGGAGGAAGAAGGCTTTTGCTCTCTCCTCTTCCCAATCAGCCCCACTTAATTAATTATTAGTTCCTCTTTACCAAGTCCTATCCAAGGCAGGAAGAAAGGAAGGAAGGAGGAAAAGGCAAGAGAAATGAAAGAAAGAAGACGAAGGGAGGATGGAGAGGGGGCGAGGGAGAAGGGAGGGAGGAGGGAGATGGGAGGGAGGAAGAGAGGTCCTTCTACAGGCTTCATCTTTCTACTTACAGATGAGCAGTTCCAAGATTTCACACTTTCTCAGTCTCCCATGTTTGCTGATATGTGCTTTCTGCCCCACCCCACCCCACCCCCAGCCTTGGGTGTTGCCAGTGAGAGTCCAGGCCATGCCACGTTGCTCATCAATCCCATGATAGTGCAGAACAATCTGGAAAACTCTGACCTGGCAACTTCAGCAAGCCTTAAGTGCTGTTTGAATACATCCCTACATGGCTGTATTTCATTCAAAACCTGGACTACAGAGATGGCTCAGGGTTAAGCTTAAGGCTTTTCAGAGGACCCAAGTTCAGTTCCCACTTCAGCAGGTACATCAGGCAGTTCACCGCCTGTGACTCCACCTCCAGGGGGATGCCTGGTACTGTTCTCTGCACTCATATGCATGTAAACCCCTCCTCATAATTAAAATAAAACCCAAGTTCCATAGACCCTCTGTGTGCCAAGGTTCTGGGAGAAGAGGAGTGATCATAGCAGCTACTGAAGAACTGCCCTGGACAAGAATCCTGGGTGCACATGAAGTCAGGGTGCATAAACACTTACCAGAGATTCCCGTCGGATGCACCTAAAGCCACCTCACAGTTGAGACTAGAAGAGAAGTAGGAATTGGCCAGAGTCGAGGCAAGAGCACACATGCAGAGGTCTGATTAGGTGTCTGAGAATGTCAAGAGATGAATCCAGATGGATGAAAGCTCTGGACACCTGCAGTGAGCCCTCCTCGGCATGCTTGTCTCCCACTGGGAAGCAGAATGTGATACTACAAAGGAAGTCTTTGTGGTCAGGAGGTCTTTACCACCTTCTTGCAGAATGACCTTGTTGAGACAGATGCCTCAGTTTCTCTATGTCTGTTTGGCACATCATAAATGCTCTGAGGGGGCTTGGGGATGGGGCTCAGGCTGTAAATGATTTCCTTAAAAGCATGAAGCCTTGGGTTCAATCCCCACAGAACCAAACAGAACCACATTTAAACAAACAGCCCTAATATCTATATTTGTAATCCCAGCACTGCAGAGGCAGAGACAAGAGCATCCCTAGGACCCACGGGCCAATAGCCCAGCATGAGTGTGCACCTACACACACACAACACAATGTTCTATGAAAGTTGTCCACTACATTATCTCTCTCTGTCTCTCTCTGTCTCTCTCTGTCTCTGTCTCTCTCTGTCTCTGTGTGTGTGTGTGAGAGAGAGAGAGAGAGAGACAGAGAGAGAGAGACAGAGAGAGACACACACACACACACACACACACACACACACACAGAGAGAGAGAGAGAGATCGTTTCTACTTCCTGAGTTGTTTTGCTGACAAGGTCTTCTCTATATGTAGCCCTGGCCTGGAACTCACTATCCAATGAACAAGACCATCCTTGAATTCATAAGATATTCACCTGCTTCTACCTCCTGAGTGCTGAGATTAAAGGAATGTGCCACCAAGCCAGGTGTCTCCACCTTACTTTTTGAAACAGGATCCCTCACTGAACCTGAAGCTTCACCTGTTAGGCTGGTGAGCAAGCCCCAAGGATCCCAAGGATTGCCCGTCTCTATCTACCGCACACACACTCACCAGAACACTGGGATTAGAGTCTTGCACCACCAAGCTGAGCTTTTTCTGTAGCTGCTAGGGATCTGAACTCGGGTCTTCATGGTTGCACATCAAGTACTGTATCCACTGGTCCATCTCCCCAACCCCTATTCACTGCATTATGATTCTAGAGTCAGCCAGCTACGGTAGTGACTTGAAGGCAGAGATTCCTACCTCTGGGTAGTTACAAAGAGACTCTAGGTGTCTGCCAGGTAGACAGCTGAGGAAGAAGAGAATATGCCTATGATTCACAACAGACCAGACACAAAGCTGACCAGTCCCTACATGCCCCCAGGGACTGCTGCTCACTACATGAGTCTCCCAACTTAGTGGTTCTCAACTGTCTGCCCCTCCCATCAGTCATCTTGAGTCCTGCTTCCAAGAACAGCATCCCCAAGAAGCTTCAAGAGGAGCCAAGGCTTGAGAGAACTTTATCATCTCAAATATGGGCTTATGGGCTTATTTTTTTTTCTGCTTTCAGGGTGTTGCTTTTCATGACTAACAACCAATCCTGACCTCAGTAGTGTAATAGGCAAAAGATATAAAGTCTTGGTTCTAGCTTGTCAGAAAATGCATACCCTTGTGGGACATCCTGGAACTGCAAAGCAAAACAAGGTACCATTTCTTGCTTATACAATTTACAAAGATTCCCAAGGAAATGACAGCAGTCAGTGCTAGCAAGGGCAGAGTGAGATGGATGCCCTCAGATGATGTGACTGTGGGAGAAGAAACTGCTTTCAGAAGACAGGTTGGAAATTGTATCAAAGTCACTCCTCAGAAAACCTTCAGAAACACCAACAACGCTTGTTGCATGAAACTGTTGGCTTGGCATTATTCATAGTAGGTTTTTATAAAATCTAATTATCTAAAAATAAGGCAGTGATTAAACTCTAGGAAGGCTACTTAGAGACTATCCAAGAGCTATTTAAAACCATCTTTTTTTTTTTTTTTTTTTTTGAGACAGGGTTTCTCTGTGCAGCCCTGGCTGTCCTGGACCTGGAACTCACTCTGTAGACAAGCCTGGCCTCGAACTCAGAAATCCACCTGCCTCTGCCTCCCAAGTGCTGGAATTAAAGGTGTGCACCACCACCACCTGGCTATTTAAAACCATCTTAATGAGGGCTACAGAGATGGCTCAGCAGTTAAGAGAAAACCTAGGTTCTGTTCCCAGCACCAACATGGTGGCTCACAACCACCTGTAATTTCAGCATCAGGGTAACTAGTGCCCTCTTGTGGCTCAGTGGATACCTGCATACATGTGGCACCTGCATATTCAGCATATACATGTACACAATGCATAAATAATTAAAATAAATCTTTTTTAGCTTGTTTGATTGGTTGATTGAAATAGGGTCTCTCTATGTAGTCCTGAGATGTGCATATATTTTTAGACTTCAAGCACACACTGTTGATTATAATGGATGTGTTTTTCTCTCAAAAATACGTAGTAAGCTACAAAGACAACATGATTGCCACCTCTATCTCTGTTTTTTCTCTATCCGCAGCCTTGTCAGAGGTGCCCCAGATGTGCCCCTGGTGTGTCCCCTGTTCCAGACAGAGTTGTCACTGCTACAGATTCTTCCCCATCAACAAGACCTGAGCTGAGGCCAACTTACACTGCTCTCAGTTTACTGCTGGTAGGAAATCTGCCAAGCTGGCCTCCATTCACAAATGGGCTCAGGCCTCTATGACTTAACTAAGTGCCCCTTGGGAAAGGGATTGGAGTCTGGTGTCCCCAACTGGTGTCTGGCTCAGATCATCAAAGCTACTTTTTACCCAGCACAATTTCTCATTATTTATCCTGAGCGAAATAGAGGGCAAACAAGTTGACAGAGGTAGAGAAGAGCATGCTGGGAGAATCATCTTTATAATTGCCAATTTTGTGCCATGCTCTGCAGGGTACCAGAGCTCCTGACCCAATGTCACAGCTGACCTAATAAACATGTGTGGTACAGGAATGGTGGGCCAGGAAGATGGCTTATTGAGTAAAAGCGGCAACTATGCAGGCACACATCTGTATCTGATGCTTACCTGCTATGCAGGCACACATCTGTATCTGATGCTTACCTGCTAGGCGTGAGAAGGTAGGTAGAGAGACAGAACTGCCTGGAAGCTTTCAGGTTGGCTCCCTGGAGTCAGCAGCAGGGCAGAAACAAGAGAGACCTTTCCTCAATGAGGTGGAAGGCAAGAACAACTCCTTTGATCCCACTCTAGGTGTGATACGCTTCATGATGGACACTCCCACAGGTGGCAGCCCTTGCAAAGTGCACTTGGAATGTGCTCTCGGGAGCTGATAGACCTTCGGTCCAGGTCTGGTGCACTATGACTTCCCTGATGTGCTTGAGCTCACCTCTTATCCATGATGGGAATCACCTGTCAGGGGTTCTGACTACCTGGCTATGCCAGCAACTGAGGGACATTGCTGCTATTTGTCTGTTTCCCCTTACATCCTCTGCTCTGACTTCTGTGGAGAGATTTTTCTGGGCTCACGGATATCAAGGCCCTGGGTGAACCACTCTTATGGTGAGCAGTTACCCAGAGTCTCCTTAGGAAAGTTTCTGAGCAGGAAGGACCAGGTGGAGACGGGAGCTTTGTCCACACATTTTCTTCCTTCTACCAGATGTTTCCAGATGCTCCCTGAAAGTCATGCCTTCCAGCTAGATATTTGAGCTTGGTTCTTTGGTGGTATTAGCTGCAAAGAGAACTGGGAAAAGAAATATGCCCTCCTAGGTTATAATATTTACAATAGTAAGATGAAATCATCTTATGGGAATGGAGCCAATCATGTCTGCTTCAATTCCAGCTTGCTATGAGGATGAAATGGATTCATGGTTGTATGACATGACGCACAGTAATAGCATAAACAAGTTTTCGTAGCCTCTTATATCTGTTTCACTGTGTTGATTTATTCATCCATCCTTCCCTATCTTCCTCTATTTTTCTATCCATCCATCATCCATCCTTTACCCATTATCCATTTGTGTATCCATTCCTGCTTCCTTCCATCTGTCTCTCTGTCCATTGGTCCCTTCATCTCTATATCTTCATTATTTTAGACAGTGACCTGGATCCCTCGCTGGTTTCTTTGTTGATAAGCGTTTTCAATCAAGCATGGCAAAAAGACACTCAGGAGACTGAGTAAGCTCAAGCCGAGAGGGGAATTTCCTAGAAAAAGAAAAGAAAAAATATTTTAGTGATGTTATGTAAAAAAAAAAAAAAAAAAAAAAAAAAAAAAGATTAGGAAAAAGGAAGCTGTGTAAGAGGGTGGGAATTGGAGAAAGAACAAAAGCAGGTACTGGGAATCTCATTAAGCCATTCAGCATGTTCAACACAATGTGTGGCCTTTTGTTCTTTGTATCTTCAATGTGACCCACATCATTTGCAGTGCTTTTGAAGTGGTGGTAAGTGCTGTGCTGAGTTTTTCTCTGAGCTGGCCTGGATGGCCATGGAAGGTTGACCTAATCAAGAGTGGTGGAGGGACTGGAGAGATGGCTCAGTCACTAAGAGCATTCACTCCATACTGGAGCTCAGACCATCTACATAACATGCCAGGTGCCCTCGCAAATGTCTATAACCCAAGTTCCAAGGATGGCAAGACAGAAGGAATTCTGGGACTTTCTGGCTTCCAGCCTAGCCAAGAGAGCACAAGCCCTGTGTTCATGGATAGACTCCCAGAGGAATACGGCAGAGAGTGATAGTGGAGGACACCTGGCACTCTCCTCTGGCTTCCACACATATACACAGGTGTGCACACCCATACACACATGTATGCACACACTCAGGCAGAAACACACGCAAATAAGCATATTGGTTAGTTAATTAGCTAAAATCTTAAGAGGACAAAAGAAAAGAAAAGAAAGCAGAGTTACATCCTGTGTAGAATGAACTAGGTTTACCTAAAAGGGGGGCTGGAAATGAAAAAGAGATGGAGGGGCAAGAGAAATATGGAGCCAAGACAAAGTTTTCTGATCAAAGCTCAAAGTTTAATATTCAGCACTGCTGTTATATAGGGGAAGCCCACATGAACCCATCCTTTGTTTCAGCTGGATAATGTTGCAAAGCAGGCTCAGTGGGCAGTCTTTTCTTCTAAGTTGTTGCAGGAAGTTGCAAGTGTAAACACAGTGGCTGGCTTCACCTAGGTGTTAAAGTCCTGTGTGGCAAGCAAGGTCTGTTCAGACTGCTCAAGGCTGGCAAGGGCACAATCTCTTCATACTTAGCCTTTGTCATCACTTGGATTCTCCAAATCAAAATTGTGGTTAGATGTGTGAGGGACTTTCCCCCCTTCAACATCACTGAACCCGGGGCTCAGCCCAGGGTACATGAGCTCTGTCACTGAGCTGCGTGCCTATCCCACTCTACTGTTTCCTTTGAGGTGAAGTCTCTCTTGCTTGCTTGGGCTGACTCTGAGCTCACTCAGTCTTTACCAAAGAAGCCCTGAACTCAGGCTTCCTGTCTCAGCCCTAAGTTCAAACCCCAGCACCTCAAACAAACAAACAAACCAAACAAAATGGATAAGAAGAACTGTATTATAGAGAACATTCAAGAGACTCCAAAGCTCTTTAAATTAAAATCATCCTAACCAATGAAAATAAATAAGAAATAAATTAGATCTACATTAAATTATAATTTAAAGAATGTGTATGATGGCTTAATAATCCTAACAAGACAGAGAAGTGGCTCTTTTCCTTTTCTGTTTGGGGCTAGGCACTGTACACTAGGCTCTGTGCTGCTAGGCACACGCTCAATCCTCAAACCTCTCTGGGATATTCACTCTGCTGTATTGATGAGAAACTGAGGCTCAGGTGGGTTGAGTAATGTGCCCATGTCACAGAGCAAGGAAGATAGCTAGAGAGTGAAGCTGGCGTCCCACCTGCCCCACTCTCTACTGTGCCATTGTACAGAAAGAACTTCAGAACTATCTGTGTGCTTCAAGAGGTACTTTTCTAAAGACCAGAGTAAGAGGCCTGACTCCTGCTCGCACCACTGCCTGTGATGTTCTTCC
The DNA here is from genome assembly GCF_011762505.2 of Arvicanthis niloticus. NCBI lineage: Eukaryota > Metazoa > Chordata > Mammalia > Rodentia > Muridae > Arvicanthis > Arvicanthis niloticus. The sequence goes on along the minus strand of NC_047658.1, from coordinate 85,834,820 downwards.
CACATTCACTGTAGCACCAACCAGATTTCCAGCAGGCCTCCTCCTGCTTGGACAGAGGAGTTCCAGACCAGGAAAGAAAACACAGACATTTGGAAAGGAAGTGAGTGGGAGTAAGTCCCGCCCACTGAGAAAGGATAGTAGTTGGGTGTTGGGTGCTGAACTCAGGTCGATCTGGGTTTGAGTACCAACACTAAGGAATCTGGGCCAACTCACCTACATGCCAGTTTCTGAGGGTGGCATTGCCTGCTGTGCAGGGGCTGGGGGGGTGGGGAGGTGAGAACAAAGTAAATAAAGTTCACGTGATAAGGGCCGAACAGGATGTCTGAGAACAGCAGTGCTGGCGGCCATGATTCACATTACAAGGGCTTTGATGCAAGAAGTCTCGAATGCTGTCTCTACACTGGAGATGACCCAATACCTGGTCTTCCTCTCTACTTCCTTGCCTCTGAATGTACCCCAGGATGGGCAGTTTGAATGGACTGATGGCTTCCCTTATGACTACAGTTACTGGGACAGGAGCCACTCTGGTGATGGCATCCATAGAGATCCAGAAGACCATATGCAGATGTGACACTGGCACAGTTGCAGTGGGGACCTGGGGACCTGGGGACCTGGACTCTCACAGAGATACTGGAGAGGCCCGAGGGGGATGGTGAAGCACCATGAGGGAAGGATGGCGACACAATGAGAAATGGGGTTACCGCAGAGATGGGGAGATGATAAGGAACATGAAGAGGCACCAAAGTGAAAGGTGCAGCACAGTGAAGATTAAGAGGCGGCCCGTTTTCAGCACCGCGGAGAGCATCCGGTTCCTTGGAAATGGGACACTGTCTCAGGGTAGTGATGTTTTAAAAGATCTTTAATGGTTCACTGACAATCAGGCTGTAAATGAATGAAAGGGCATTAGAGAATTAGAATGGGCAGCAGAGATTTTATTATTTGATGTGGGCAGCATATATCCCCCTCTCCCCCCTTTTTTTAAATCTTTGCACTAAGAGGTTAGTCTCCTATGTCAGCTCACCAGTGTACTAAAATGGAAGCCCCCAACCCAGACTGTCTTCTGAATGTTAGGACACAGTTGTGCCTGGAGAAGCACAGAGGTGTGGGCACTGAAGAGTACACTCCTGGGTTTGAGTTCCAGCCCCGTGGCTTTGTAGCTATGTCCTTGCAGGGAGTAATTCACCCTGAGAGTCTGTTTCCTGGGAAATAGGCTTACTATTCACCCATGTGTAAAAGGCTACTGAGATAATTGAGGGACAAATGGCACAGCACAGTGACAGGAGAATGGGCTTGAGGTGTCAGCCATTGTCTGGATTCATGATCTATGCTCTATCAGCTCTGGAGCCCAAGGTGAACCCAGGCTCCAGGAGCCACTTCTTCAAGGTCACAGAGCAGGCAAGAAATGGAGCTAGGTTTGAAACATGCACAGAATCCCAGGTCCAAGCATCTCGCTGCTCTTCTCTATTCCTTTTCCTCCTCCTGAGGAGTAGTGGTAGATAAAGGGAAGGGACTTTGCAAGATCCCGTCTGAGCATTCACTGATGTACTCATGTCCCCTGGCATGGACTCAGCACCAAGATGTCTGGCAGCAGCTCTACAGCAGAGCTCATGAGTAAATGCAAACACACACAGAAGGAGATCCTCCAGGCAGAAACTCTCCACAAGCTCACCTTAATTGTTCAGTGGTCATGTGACGAAGAGACAGCAACCCAGCTCACACAGGTTCCAGTGTCCTGGATTGAACTGAATGTCGCCATCTTAGTGTAGTCTCCAGTTTGTGTTTGAAGTGGTCACTTTTACATGGGTTGACTGGCTAGCCCTGGTGCTCGTGTGTCATTGAGCCAGAGTGGAGAGGGAGTGGAGACCCTCTGTGGGGCTCTGGGTGATGAAAATTAAGCTGTTGGCTAGAGGGTGTGAGCTTTGGTTCTTTGATTCTGAGAGTGGAGTTAAGCCACAAAGTGTCCATGGAAGCAAAAAAATTGGATTCAGTTCTAAACTGCCACACACATACACACACACACACATGCATGCACACACACTATACATACCACACACTACACACATATATCACATATACACACCACACACACATACCACACACACATCTTACACACTTACACCACACACACACACACAAACAATACAAACTCACACATACACACACACCACATACACCACATGCACATAACACACACACACACACACACACACACAGAGGCAAATCCATGACCTCAGGTAAATTACTTCCCTTGTGAGAACTTTGGTCTGGACATGAATGGAAAAGGAATATGTTATCAGTGTGGAGGGGCTGTTACTCTCTTAATGCCAGCCGTGGGGTTTTGCTCCCCATGTCTCCTGGGCAGAAGAGCAAGTTGCAGCCAACACACATAAGAGGGTTCAAGGAGGCAATTTCTTGTCCCAGGGATCAGCAAACTTTTACATAAAGGAGCATACAGCAGATATTTTATATTCGTGCATCTTCTGCAGCGGCGAAACTCTTGACATTGTTTGGTAGAAGCTGCTATGGTGTGGGACTGTCTCTAAAAAGCTAAGCTTCACAAAACAATCATGTATATTCTGGATGTTGTTCTGTGGCTGTGGTAAACACCAGCACCAAAAGCAGCTTGGGGAGGTTTTATTTTATCTTATGCTTTACAGTTCATCATTGAGGAAGTTCAAGGCAGGAGCTTGATGCAGAAACCATGGAGAAACGCTGCTTGCAGGCTTGTTCCCTGGCTTGTTCAGCTAGCATTCTTATACAGCTGGGGCCCACCAGCCTAGAGATGGCACCTACTGCAGTAGGCTTGGCTCTCCCACATTCATTGTCAATCAAGAAAACACCTGTGCCAAGTAGTGGTGGTAGTGTACACCTTTAATCCCAACACTTCAGAGGCAAAGGCAGGTGGATATCTGTGAGTTCAAAGCCAGTCTGGTTTACAGAGAGAGCTCTAGGACAGCCAGGGCTACATAGAAAAACCCTGTATCAAAAAACTGAGGGATAAAGAGGGAGGAGGAGGAGGAGGAGGAGGAGGAGGAGGAGGAGGAGGAGGAGGAGGAGGAGGAGGAGGAAGAGAGGAAGAAGAGAAAGAAGGGGAAGACAAAGGATGTTCCACAGAGATGGCCACAGACCTATCTGATCCAGTCAACTTTCAGTTGAAGTTCCCTCTTCCTAAGTGTCTCCAGGTTTGTGTCAAGTTGACAGCTGAAGGTAACTATGAGAGCATGTCACAAAATATTCTTTGGACTCCCTTTTTTTTCAGTTGCATCAATTACATTGAATAAAAGCAAGTGTTGAGTCACACTGGGCCACAGCGTGCTGAGCCCTGTCCACATGGTTTCACGGGGTGAGTGGGAGGAATAACATGAGCAACAATTGTATGGGAATAAGGTTCAGGGTCCAGGGTTCCAAGCAGAGTTCTGCACCTCACTCAGGATGTGTCTCAGTTCCTTTTTCTGTTGCTGTGATTAAAATTCCCTGACAACTGCAACCTAAGGAAGGGGTATTCTGCTTCAGGGGTGTGGTCCTTCATGGCAGACAGGTAAAGGTGAAAGAGTTAAAAATTTTTAAATTTTCCACAGATGGAGTCAAAAGGGCAGATCATCTTGTTCTGAGCTCTGGGTCCTAGGAAACTAGCTATCCACAAGACAAAATAGATAAGATAGGAGTTCAGAGCTGAGAGTTCAGGTCAGCGTGACCGTGCACCCTGGATACCAGGAACTGAACTGACCACAAGATAAATTGAATAGGGTTTGAGCTGAGAGTTCAGGTTAGTGTGCCTGTGCACCCTGGATACCAGGAACAGAACTGACCACAAGACAAATTGGATAGGATTTGATTCTTAACATGACCGTTTCTTGAACCTGTCACGGAAGCTGAACTCTGGGCAGGTGCTTTCTATAGATACTTAATCATGATTTCCCCCTCGTCTCCCTGGGTTTTGGTTCTTCCTTTAAAAGGTCTACCTCTTCTCTAAGTGGGGGGTCGTACTTCATTGCTTGCCTCTGCGTAGGACAGGCTTGAAGTGCGACCTCAACACGTTGAAATCAAATATACCTTGTGTTAATTGCATCAAGTTCGGTGTCTTGCAGTTATTGGGGTGGCCATGAATTCCTGTGGGTTGAGAGGGCATTTCTCCCTTCCTGGCAGACCTTACAAAGGCATTAGGGGCTTGAAGCAGCAGCTTACATCACAGCCATAGTCAGGAAACAGAAAAAGCTCAATATTCAGCCTGGGCCCCAAATGCAGGTAATCATGTAGCCTTCTTTTGGGATAAGTCTTTGAACTTCCACCAACCTAATTTAAATAATCGCTCACAGGGGTATGCCTAGAGGCTTGCTGCTCAATGATTCTGGATCGAATCAAGTTGATAGTAAACATTAACCATCACATAGTCAGACCACAAGTATCCTTGAACCCCTCTAGATATGTTTATTCATGAGTCTGGTAGCATGTGCTGTCCTATCTCAGGACTGTTGCAGGGATGTGATGGATGTCACACTGTGCACAGTGATGGATGTCACACTGGGCATGGTTGACACAACAAAAAGGCAGCCATTGTCAATGTGTGTCTAGCACTTCCAGGGCCTCGCATGGTGTTTGGGACCTGACAGCAAGAGTGTTGCTGAGACTGTTTAACTCAGGTGCAGATCCTCAGGTGAGAAGTGAAACTCAATGGGATACAACAGCTAAGAGGCTGAGCCAGGAAGTCAGTACTGATGTTGGAGCTTGTCTGAGACCAAAGCCCATGTGTGGACTTTACAGTCAAGGAGCCATGGACCAGAGTTGTCCAAAGAAGGTGTTTTTAAAGGGATGAGCAGGGTCAGGGGATAGAGGAAAGTTAACAAAGATTTTCAGGGAGACAACTGGGCTTGAATGGGCAAGAACAGAAATAGTGCCATGGGAGGTTAAAGCTGTCACTGTAGGGACGGACACCCCCTTCCCACAGGACCTTCCCTAGATTATTATTGTAAAGATGCTGTAGTGAGGAACACCTGAAAATCGTCCTTAGAAGCAGACAGTCAGTCAGACAGACAGACAGACAGACAGACAGAGGTGGTTGGGAGGAGGGAGAGCAAAGGCAGAGAACAGAGGATAGGTGATTAAAAAAGAAATAATGGATAGCTAAGTACAATAAAGGTGTGTACTAAGGGTGTGTCTGTATTCCAGCCAGAGGGACTCGGGGTGTGTGGTAAGGGCTGGGTCACACCAGAACACAATCTCAGGGGTTCACAGTGTGATCAAATATCCTGCAACAAGTCCCAGTGTCTCTTTCTTCTTGCTACCTATGGATTAGAATGTAGAACTCTCATCTATTTCTCCAGCACCGTGTCTGCCTGTGTGTCGTCATGTTCCCCACCATGATGACAATGGACTAAACCTCTGAAACTGTAAACCAGCCCCTATTAAATGCTTTTCTTTATAAAAGTTGCCGTGGTCATGGTGTCTCTTCATAGCAATAGAACACTGAGATTTGTCCCAGATCCAGTTCACTCTGCTTCCTATCTGTGGTTGAGATCTGATCTCTCGGCTTCTTGCTCCAGCCACCTCCTGCCATGTGTCCCTGTCATTGTGGACTTTCCCCCTGGAACTGTAAGCTTCCTTCTATAAGTTGCTTTTGGTCATGGCATATTAGCACAGCAATTACTGAGACACATGATGAAGCCAATTTTTAACTGTGTTTACTCTACAAAAGTAGAGAAGTATGTGTGCTCACATGTTTGTGTTTGTGTGCATCCGTGTGCACTTGCAGGGTGTTGGAGCAGACCTGGTGCTGGAAGACATGGGGTTTCCCTGCTGGTGGCTGCAGAGTGCTTTCCAGCCTTGTTGAGTTTGCCTTAGTTTTCTGAACAATCAAGCACATCCCTGTACTCTTTTTCTCTAAGACCTAGACTTGCACCATAGTCTGAGCTGCACCATCTGATTGTTTGCACACAGCTCAGGACAGGCCACACCAGACCAAACTGTTCCAAGTGAGGTTTATTCAGGAGATAGGGCAAAAGTGGAGGCAAGAATATGGGAGAAGAAGAAGACAGAGAAGAGGAAGAAGAGGAGAGGTCAGGGGGCTATTTATATGGGCGGTGACATAGCTTCTTGCAGGTAAAGGTGGGAGGTAGCCAGGTAGATTCTGGGAATGTATGGTGGTTGCCTTGGCAACAATGTGGGGTCAACTAGATGTGATGTCACTGGTTTCAGAGCCTGATACCAACACCATGTCTTCAGCTCCTGGGGAGGTTCCTCTGGCCAGGTTACAACATGGCAGATGCCATTATAGTGGAAGCATGTTGAAAGTGTGAGATTCCACAGTGAGACAGAAAGCCAGAAAGATTCAAGGGTCATCCTCAATCTCACATGTATGTGTGAGTAGGGTATATACATAGGTATGAGTGACGCCCAGAGGCCAGAGGAAGCACTGGGGGTCCTGCCCTATCACACTCTACCTTGGTCCCTTCAGACAGGGTCTGTTGCTGAACCAGAAGCTAGTCTGGTGGGCAGCAAACCCCAGAGATCCACCTGTCTTTGCTCCCAAGCCCTAGGAGTTACAAGAATGCCAGTGGCAACTTCTGGATATTTACATGGGTGCTGTAGATTTGAACTCATGTCCTTACACTTGCCCAGCAAGCTCTCTTTCCATTGAGCCATCTCTCCAGCTTCCTTCCCCTCTCTTTAATAATGACCTTTTCTCTTAGGAATTAATTCACCTTGCAAGACCCAGGATGAATTCCTTCTAATTCCATGCCCTCGATGACCTGACTTAATGAGACCTCATCTCTTTTTTTTTTATTATTAGATATTTTATTTACACTTCAGATGCCATCCCCTTTCCCCATTCCCCCCCTTAGGAAACCCCTATCCCATGCCCCCTTTTTCTTTTTGCACGTATACATTTTTTAAAAAATGTTAATCAAAGGCTTTATAAGTTTGGTATTGCTCAATCAGAAGTGTAACCCACTACCCAACCTAGATATATCAACTATCTTTGACTGGTGGAGATATATGAACATCTGCCTCCCTGTCTCCCCCCCTCTTTCTCTCTTTCATCACCTAGCTTCTCCTCTCCTTCTTCTCCTCCTCTTCTTACTCCTTCTCTTCCTCTCAGT
>NC_047658.1:83280223-83355223 GCF_011762505.2 Arvicanthis niloticus | reverse complement strand
AAATGTCTTTAGGCATTGCAATCTGACTCTCAATTAAAAATATAAAAGTGAGATAGCACAGTTCTTTTCAAACATTATTTACTGCTTGTTGAAAACTTAACTATTTGGATGATGAAAATTCCAACATAGCTATATTTTTAAAAATACAAAATAAAAGATCTCCACACTAAAACTAAAAGCTAAATATAAGATAGATGCCCCCCAAACTCAAGAATAGAAAATAGAGTCCTCTTCTTTCATCTCAAGAGTAGAAACACCCCATCATGCTAATTTCAAGAATAGAAGTCAGATCCCTGCTAGGTCAAAGTCTCCAGTCACATCAGAATGCAGGTCTAGTCACAGGCCTTGAGCCTCAGTTTTTATTCACATGACCCTAGTTCTGTGTAATTAAGTTATTTTGTATTCTAATCACTGTTACGTGACCTTGTTTTAAAAAGTTGAGAACAATCTTAACCCATCTTCATTTGACTGATTTTAGTGAGACAAACCATTGCTTTTAACTATATAGTTGATAGAAATTTCGTGGTCTTTTTTGTTTTTTTGTAATTCGTTTTGATATTGTTACTTAAAGTTTCCCCCCACCCCAGCTTAGTCCATCAATATGAAGCTATTCAGCACTCAGAAGCATTAATAATAGCATTGGCTTTTATACCCAATCTGCTATAGATTAGGATATTAAAAAGTATTGGTCAAAATTAGTTTTAATTTTAATTTGTAAGAAATTACACTGAATGTATTAATGTCAAGTAGGAATTGTTTAATAAAATGAGAAACATAAGATACAACAGAATCATAGACCTTTGCATTTGTTCTGGCAAACAAATACCTTCCCTTTGTCATATGCTGAGTTCTCCATGAAGCCAACACACCGCAATCTGGTGGGAGCCACAGTGCACCTTTTGACAGATACGTGGTTATGAAGCTCCCTGCTTGTCGCACCATTGACAAACCATGTAGGCTTTCACAGCCTGGGCATTCATAGTAGTTCTTTGAGATGCTTTTAAATGGAGGAGTTATTTGAAGTAAACTCTAGCTTTCAAATGCTTATGCTTTCTTTATGCTAATACCCACTTTCTCTTATACTTAGTATATTTAATGTTCAAGAAAATGAGCAAAAAGCTTATTAGCCATTATATTGTAAAGTTGGAAATGGCAGAAATGAGACCAAAAACAGATTAAGAAATGAAACAACAAAATAGATGCATGAGGCCACACGAATAGACTTGGAACAAGCTGTTTTAGGTGGCTATTGCAATAGGAACATTGAAAAATCAAATACTTTGGCATGATCTGAACTTAGGCAAAGCCTTGAAGAAATTGGTTGCAATTCAAAGGCTTTCTTCTGCATGCAGAGACTTTTCTAGGATGTTGGACACTGGGGAAATCATACTGTGTTCCTATCTCAACCCCTTAACCAAGCTTTTTGTTGTTGTTGTTCAGGTAAAATCTGGTTAATGAATAGCCAGTGAGCCCATGAAGATTAAAGGCAGCCTGAAGCCGGAAAGGTGGATGGTCTTATCAGAGTATATATACACCTCAGTGATTCACCCACACAACTGCATGGATTACAATGGCAAAAGAGGCACATGTATTTTCATGTTATTTGAAGAACTTTCAGCTTTATACATTTTCCTTGAAAATTTCAGGATACTCCTAATCAGTTTTTAAACAAAATAAACCCACACTGTTGTTTAAAAAAAAAAAAAAAAAGAAATAAAAAAATAAAAAAAAAAACCCAGAGAATGGTATGATTCCTTATGAACTCTTTCTCTAACTTAAACATTATAAATATTTCACCTAACTCACTATTTTTATTTGATTAAAGTTTAATTTAAAATGTAAATTACAAAATATGCCAAGCATCTAGAAAATCTAGTACATGCACTCAGATTTCTGCTACTATTAGTCAGCACACATTATTTTTGTGTGTCAAACATGATAATGAGCTGCAATAATTGAAAGATTGAAAATAGACACAGAACACACAAACTAAGAAGGGTGTAATAAAAGCATTTTGTAATTTACCAGAACTTGCTTGCTATCATGCCTTTAAAAATAGAATTCTACATAACAATTCATGTGACGGCTGAATAAATGCCTTCTTGAACACAGTGACAGCCACATGTCAGGTGACTGAACTCTAACTGAGGTGCTCTGACTTGCAGTTGTACCAGAGGCATTGCTGGAGCACCCTGTCTGCCTTAGTGTGCACTCATAATTTCTTGCTGTTATGTATGTTCATTGGGAAATCGGCAACATCTGTTCAAACTTCCTTAAACTGAGTCTGTGCTCTGTCATTAGGTCCAGATGAGTTAATCCACAGATACACTGAGCTACCTCTGGCACCTTCTTCTAAGAATCAGTCTCAGCCCCTAGGTCTAGAGCACTCCTTTGTTGGAGAAATCATCTCTAGACATACTAAGTACAGCAACAACTTATTGTTCAAAATCTATGACACTATTTTTAAGGATCCATTAAACAACTCATATTTAGCACATCTATTAAGAATATTTATAAAAGCTTTTGGTAATTTTCATCCCATAGAAGTTCAGTATAGGAAACATCATTAGAGTAAGTTCTTTTTTTGAGCCAGGGTTGCTCACTTATAAAGGGCTCACCAAGTGGCTAGAGTGACTGCCAGAGAGCTTTAGGGACCAGCAGGTTCTGCCCCTCAGTGCTGGCATTGCAAATTTGCACTACACTCAGCTTTGTTACATGGATTCACAGACCTAACCCAGCTCCTAACTAACAACCTATGCTTCTGTTTTAAAACAATTATTTTTTCTTCTTTCCTCCTCCTCCTTTCTCTCCTCCTCCTTCTCCTCCTCCTTGTCCTCCTCCTTCTGAGATAAGATTTCTCTGTGTAGCCTTGGCTGTTCTGTAGAGATCCACCTGCCTCAACCTCCCTAGTGCTGGGATTAAAGGCATGCCCACTACTGCCTGGCCACGACATTGTATTTGTTGTACTCTATTAACTGAAAAATACATTGATTTGCTCCAGTTCTGGTATTTACTAAAAGAGTACTGACAGATGTGTCTGACAGTCAATATTACTTAACTGTACCTCTTCACTGAATAAGTGTAGGAACAACCTGCTTCCCATAACAAAGTAAAACTTATACTGTATTTGTTCGAAGGCTATCCTTTGAAAGACTAATATGATAAAATTCTGATAGTGACCCTATCAACTCTTGAGTATGCTGTATCAACTTTATAAGAAAAAAAGAGAAAGTGGAATGGTATAAGAGAAAAGACAGCTTAAGAAGTAAATTTTAAACATTGTTTAAACTAAGCATAGACATTTTTTAAACATACATATGGGAAAATGCAGAGATTTCATGTTTTTGAAAGTAATAAATGCCTTTTAAAGATATTAGAAAGTATACCTTATGATCTAACTTGCAGTTGTAGCATATGTTATATGCTTTTTAAGATAATATGAATGATTATTAACAATCATAAATAGCCAGAGGTAAGTGAGTTCTTAGAGTTTACAAGATATTTTGTCATTCTTTAAAAACAACTCAGAATATTAAAAATTCAAATGACCATAGCAATATATACACATGACAAAAGTTTGGGCAAAACAGACATTTTCCAGAAGAGGAAGGAAGGGAAGGTAGTGTAGTGAGTGGGCTTTTGTTGTTGTTGTTTTGTTTTTTTCATGGAAGGAGGTAGCCTAGACTATGTCACCTGGGTTTCTATAGCAACAATACCAGTCCTATCATAGCATTTCCACAGGCTTTTGAAATTTGCTTGTGAAGTGCCTAGTGTTTCCTATAAGACTGAAGCCCAACCGGATAGCACCTCATTTTTAAAATGTTCTTTTTTTCCCCCCTCGTAACCTAGTCTAGTACCCGAGTCATAGGATGGATATAAAGAGTTGTAATAGTACAAAATAGTAAGTTCTGTGCCTGAGGTATATTTTTATACAGCATTTTCTAATTATGGCTTTCCCTCCCCCAACTCCTCCCAGATCCTCCTCAACTCCCCACCCATCCACATCCATACTTTCTTCCTTTCTTTCATTAGAATACAAAGAGGCATCTAAAAAATAATGATAAAATACTAACAAACCAGAATAGGATAAAAAAAAAAAAAAACAGACAGAAGAAAAAGATCCAAGGGGGGGGGTGGGGGGGGCAGAAAAACCTATACAGGTGCAGAGACACAGGTTTGTGCACAAAGAAATTCCATGAAAACACAACAGCAGAAATCATAATATATAGCCAAAAGACCTGTAAGGAAGGGTGGGAAGAAAATATAATTAAAGAAAAGAATAAAATTATTGTTGAGATAAAGCATGAGACAAAGAATCTCCAATACTACCACTGAGTTTGTCTTGTGTTGACCTTTTACTTCTGGGTATGGGGCCTGTCCTTAAGAGTGGCTTGCATAATAATCCTAACACCCCCTCTGGGTGTTTTAGCTTTGCATAGTGAGATTATGAATTTAAAGAATGCTGCTCTGTTGAAATTTGATGCTGCAGATAATGCCAATAAAATTATCTATGGCCTGAGGTCAGTATTTCCATTTTGGCCAGACTTCAGGAATGGCATATATAGCTTGACCATGCTATCTCTTCTTGTCCTGGGAATACTTTTATTCCTGCCCATCCTGTTAAAGCTTGTCTCTAACTACATCAACAGGCTGGCAGCCAAAGTACATGATTTGAAACTGAAAATGCATTCCCAGACATAGTTATTAATTTAACAGGTTGGCAAGCCAAGGACAGGTAGATTCTGCACAGAGCCTTAACAACCTAAGACAGAAGTGCATTGCTTATGATAATGCTTTTTTGACAATGGGTAAGGAAAGCTGTCTTGTCAGAACAACCTAAGACAGGCTCAGTCTGGTTTATGCAATAGAAAGGAGGAGATGTGGAGAGCTTTTGGGGCTGCCTAGCAGGAATCTGACATTGGCCAAGGACAAGGAAATGGGCTGCTTTGAAGGAATCTGACATAGGCCAAGGACAAGGAAATGGACTGCAGGCAGGAATCTACATTAGGCTGGTACAAAGAAGTAATTTCAGACAGACATCTAAATCCTAGGCTAGAACAATGAAGTAATTATAGGCAGAAATCTAGATCTTAAGCTAGAACAAAGAAGTAGGCTTCAGGTGTGAAAATGACCTTGGGCTAGGACAGATAATTTGGTCATCCTGATAAGCCCTTAAAAATAGTGATCACAGGAGTGATTAAGAGACTGTTTTGTTCTTTGATTATTTGGGTTTATTGTCTTGCGTGTTCCTTGACTGTTGCATCTATTGTATTGCTAGTTCCGCAAACTAAAACTGACCTTAATACTTGCATGTAATTTAAACAGTATAAAGGCAAAAAAGGAGGAGGAGGGATGGGATACGGGATTAATGGGGGGGGGGGATAGGGAAGGGGGATGACATCTGAAATGTAAATAAATAAAATATAGAAAAAACCCCACATTACACTTTTAAAGCAGCCAGCAAGTAATTAGTTGGGCTGATATTGAGATGTGTGCGTTGTTTTATTGTTAGGATGTAGAAATAAAACTACTAAATAAGTTATTTAACTATTAATCCTTGACCAAAAAGAATTTATTAATTGCTTAAAATGTGACAACATAAAACTTTTTTTTTTCAAAATGAACAAGGTCTTTATGACTTTAGCTAACTCATTTAGTTGCTTACAAAACGTACAATAATAAACTCTTGGTGAAGACACTAGCTGTGCCTCAACACATAGGACCTCCCTAGCCTGCTGACATGGGGAACTCTGTGCCACAAGACAAAACAAGAAATCTACTCTCGAGCTTCTGATGTACCTACATTCCTAACAATGTTATGGGTAACACCACTTCTATTCTGAATGAAGCATACTTGTATTATGAAGCAAACTTGAATTTCATAATATTTTAAAATAAAACTAGTCATTCCCACAATTCATTTTAACCTATAATTTTACCCTTTTGGAATCCTGTGTCAGTTTAACATAGTTACTAAAAATTGATAATAAAATCAAAATATAGTTTATGGGAAAAAAAAGAGTGGCTTGCATACCCAGTGAGACTGTTGGAGAAAACTAACTTTTTCTTTGCGAGCCCTTGTCAACTGGAGATATCTTTTGGATTAGGAATGGACTCCCCCACCTCCCACTTCTCCTCTCAACACTAGGATACATTTGGTCCAGACCCATGCAGACCCTGTGCCTGCTTCCACTGTCTCTGAGTTCATTTGTGTGTCAGTCTTGCTTGTTTCCAACCTACAAGCCCTTCCACTACAAAGCCATCTTCTCTGAAAGTAAATTTAAAAATATTTCTATACCTGGATGCAGTTAAAACTCTTTTTGTTTTTGTGAGAATACTCTTTTAGTAGATATTTTGGCCTATTGAGAAATGAAAATGTTATTTTAAAATTATGCAATAATTCTTAAAGCAATAAAAACTAAGTTATGTATATAGCAGATCACTCAAATTCTATAAAACTAGTGCCCCACAAGTTCCAAATATAGTACCTGCTGATTAGATTATTGGATTAACAAGAGCACCCCAGTTTTGACTACAATAGATATCAAAACACAAATTGGTACACTTGATGGGAATGTGTCTATTTGCAGGTATTTGGATTTAACATTTTTGGGTGGAAAATAACACCCATTCATGTTAAATATTAGTGTAAACCAAGAACGTTTCATCCTGTGAGGTGTGAGCTTGGCATTCACATGCCAGCATTGTAAGCTGTATGCAACTGTGATCTGAATTTGCTCATAGTTACACTTGAGAGCAAAATTTTCTTTCATTTTATCAGGGATATTTTAGTGACTTTAAGCCATGGCTATTTAAAAGGATGCCATGGACCTAGGGGACTCCATGAGGAGTGGAGATTCTGAACATTGCCACTGAGTTGTTTCCTTTTTGGAAAACAAGAACATTAGGCAAATGCAATCATTCTCGTAGTAGGGTCTCTGTGGTTTGTTTCTGTGTATCTGCTCCTTTTCATTCATTTGAGAGACTGAATGTCCTGTTGCACAGTGTATAATCATAACTAAAAATTTCAAATATTTTAAGCAAGTTTTATTAGCTTCAATGGAAATAAAATCAAAGCCAATCAGTTTTTAGAGTTTTTCAGAAAGGTCCAGTGCTGGTGTGTATGCATGTTTCTGGTCTCCTTTGTAAATTATCTTTAAAGATCATAATTTGCTACTGAATTCTCTATATTGTATATTGTCTGTGGTGATTGGCTTTTTTAAAGTATGATAAGTGGACATTTGTATTTCATAATACAAACTCATCAGTCCTCGTGGCAAACACCTTAAGAATTTCATGCAATGACTTTGGTGTTATATTTCTATTTTAGCATTTTAAAAGTTGGCATATTTTCTTGTTTATACATAATAATATTGCCTATTTCTTTTTTAAATTTATTCTTCTCTCATTTATTGCATCCTAACTCCTCTCCTCCCAGCCCCTCTTAGATCCATTCCTCCCCCATTTTCCTTCAGAAAAGGGCAGGACTCTGAGGTATATCAACTAAGCACGCTTTGCTTATTTCTTGCTCAGGTTCTATTTGAGTTACCTACTACCTGCTGTCTTGACTTCACACTTGGAGCTCCATGCGGTCCTCTGTGTGTGGCACCTCTTTTTCTTTGTCTTCTTTTTCAGGGTTCTCATTCTTGAGCATAAACATTAAATACATTTTAACTCTACTGCTTTGTCTTGTCTTGCACATTTTTATTTATTTATTTTAGACAAGGTCTTACTCTGTAGCCCAAGTTAGACTATAATTTGCTAAATAGCTCAGGTTCTTCCTACCTTAGCTTCCTGAGTATTGGAATTGCAGGTTTAGGACAGCACACCCTACTAAACTCTGTCATAATTTATAGAATTATATTTGTTACTGTGCCAAAATTTCTCTCTCTATTCCTTTTTCATTCTTCCTTCCTTCCTTTGCTTCTTCCTTCCTTTGCTTCTTTCTTTCTTTCTTTCTTTCTTTCTTTCTTTCTTTCTTTCTTTCTTTCTGTCTCTTTCTCACACACAGGCATGAATAATCAGATTTCAAGTAGTGAGAGTATTTTATCTTAATCTTTAATAAAATACTTTATTTTAATAAAGTGGGATTAAAATACCTATATCTGACAAAGTAGAAATTAATTAATAAATACACAGTTTCTTAGGTATATAGATTTTTTTAGGTATATACATATTTTGGCATTTCCTATTTACCCTGTAACTTCTATAATTATTCTCAAAATTTATATTTTTTACTATAAAGATGAAATTAATGTTTTAATAATAAATTATGCATCTTTAAAATTAAATATAAACTTAAAAAACCTGCTCAAACTCAAAGATTCTATTTATGGAAATATACTTTCCCCATAGCTATTTTCTTAAAAAGGAAAATGCATGGGTGGTAGCCATAACTAAAATATTTTCTATATTTAATTTGGACTTCATGTGAGGAAGTCAGAGTAAGTATAAACATTGTTTTCAGAATTGGATTTTATACTAAAGCAAATAACTCTTAAAACTATCTTTAAAACAATCTATGTTATTTCAACTTACATACACTTCAGTTAGTACTGATTGAGTTTTGGGTATTTTGCATTACTGTATTGGCTTTCTCCTTAAAATTTCATTGTGGGGAGCAATTGATCAAGAGCAGTCTCCAAGTAAATAAATGTATTGATGTTTAATTTGATGAATGGATTCTTTTGTCTTAATATATGAACAAGAGATTTTGTCTTGAAAAACTAATCTTAGGGAAGGAGCCAGTTTAAAACAAGAGCATCAAAAAGCAGTGGTAGTCAGTGAGTCTGAAGAGCTAGCTGCCCTGTGTGTGCCACTCTCCTATCAACATGCTATGAAAAGCAGTGGTAGTCAGTGAGTCTGAAGAGCTAGCTGCCCCGTGTGTGCCACTCTTCTATCAACACGCTATGAATGAAAGTTTTTGTATGAGATATAGACTAACTGCTTGTAGGAGTTAATATATGTTGTATATTTTAAAGTATGCTGTGTGTCATAACATATGCAGCTAAGGTAGTAACAGTACATATGACCTGCTTGTATATCACATATTAAACTTGCTTGCATATTAATTTTAATTTTTATATTTGCATATGAGTCCATGGAGGCACCATTGGTTTCATAGAATCTAGAGCAGGTATTTGTGGTTGTTCTAAGAGCTTGGGAAAGCTACTTAACCTCTGAAGCTTTTAAATATTGGATTATTATTGTCATGTAATTGATATATCTAAGTACCAGTAAATGAAGGTTAACAATAGTGTAAAATATTGAAATTAGACTCATGTATTACTGTTGATTTGTTGTTGTTGTTTTAAGAATCTCTTAGTGTAGACTAGGCTAGACTGGAATTCCCTATGTAGCTCAGTCCAGCCTTGAACTTGAGATTACAGATGAGCATCACCAGACTTAAGTACTCTGTTAGAGATATTAACATGGAGTCTGTTTGATTTGGTCATCAAAATAGCTAGTAAAAATGTGTATGTTATTGATGCCTATGAGCCAATAAAATTTTACTGTATTTAGAGATTTTGTCCATATGATTCTGATAAGATTCAGTATCACTGGAGAAACCTACTATGCAAACTAAGTCTATTTGTGTGGACAATATAAAAACCATGAGAGTGTATGTGAGGATTTCTTGTCTCACAAGTAGGAGATCCTCATTTCTTTAGTGCAGTAGCTCATGTATCTCATTCAAATAATAAACACAAACAACTTTTTTGATGTAGCACTTAGGGGCAGAGAGAGAGAGAGAGACAGAGAGAGAGAGACAGAGAGAGAGAAGAAAAGAGAGGAGAGGGGGAAGGGGAGAGAGGAGAGGGGAGAGAGGAGAGAGAATGAGAAGAAAGGAGAGAGGAGAGAGGAGGTTTCTGAATATTTGATGCCTCAGATCCAATTTTTCATCAATGGATTTGTTCTGTAGTCTCATTGCAGCATTCATATGTCTGATACTGAAACTTTTTTTGCAATGAATAAAAGAGCCATCACTTAACTTTTATTTGATAATGGCTTAGGGAATTTCCCACTCTTTCCTCTGTGCTCCTCTTCAGGAGTTGATTTTCCAGATTGTAAGGATGACTTAAATCAATTATCATTGAACTGACTACTGAGATTCCAGAATGAATTTTGTTCTTTCTGAAACAGAACATGCATTTAACCAGAGCATGATGATCAAGGAAAAGAAACTTATTAAAATAGAACACTAACACAGCCAGCCTTCCAGGCAATTAAGAATAGGGCATTTGAATCTTCATACATATAACCAAACAAAATGCGTGCATCTCCTTGTTTTTAGACAAGCATATCTAATACATAAAGTATTCTACTGTAGACTAGATCTATGGTTCCCTTGAAGGACCAGTATAGTCAGTCATTTGGTGAGAAAGTAGCTAACAGTCTATAGAGGAACAGGACAATTCCATTTGTGGTTTTAAGTGAGTCATTGTTTCATTTGGAGAATGTAAAATCGGTGACTGGGCTTGTTCCCTTTGTAAGGGATTACAGTGACACACGGAAGCTTATGAGTGCTTCTGACAGATGTGTTGGCGGTTTGCCACAAGCTAAGGGTGCGGCCCTGACTGACAGCTTGCAATTATGTTATGATGAATGGTTCTGATGTGTGTTCAAGAGAAAACCACTTTCTAGAGAGTGAAAGTCATACATACGGTTCTTATAAAAATCAGCTCAAATAAAGTATGGTAACTTTCTATTTTGTTTTAGCATTTTGGTGGGCTAACCAATTTGAAAATTCCTCCTTCCACAGAAGTCTCTGTTTTTGATAAAACAAGAATGAAATCCAAAATTTTTTTGTGGGTGGAAATGAATTTGATACCTTTTTTGGCACCAGAAATACTTTATCTGCATTTTGACAAAGCTGACATATCCAAGGAAATCTTTACCTCTCATATAAACTCTTAAAATGTATATATGTTCTGTGGTGTGCCCATAAGACTTTTGAGTCAAGCATTCAAAAAGAAGTTGCCTCTTTGGGCCAACTAACTTCTTAATAAGTTCTGCTGTTTTTATTTTTTTGAAGATACTGTGTTCAAATGATATGGGAGGCCAGCTTTCTGGGTCATTCTGATCATCTCCACCAGTCTCTGATTTAAGTCAGATCAGAGTATAGTTTACAGTGTAGATTTTTCTAAAGTTAATATACTTATTGGTATAGAATTTTACTACTCTATGATGAGACTAAAACATTTAAAATATGTCTGGATTAAACTAGCTATTATTTTTCCCATGTATTGACAAAATTTGACAGATTTTCCAAAATTAAGTCAAATAAAAATATAAAATTAAGTTGATGGAGGTTTTCTTTTTAAAAAACCTTAAACTATAAAATTTGTTACCTTTTTTGAAAAAGGTAAGTTTCAATTTGATTCTCTGAGAAGCTCAAAGCATGGTATTCTTGAAGCTAAGAAGGAATCTCTATTAAGAAAATAAAAAAGCAACATTGAAATTGATGAAATTTCAGAAAGTGCAGTATTTACCATGTAAGAGAAGATAGCACAATAGTTAAATTCGTCACAAAGTCAGACTACAAGTAAGGCTTAAACACTGAGATTTCCAAAGATCAGGTAAACAAAAAAGGAAGAGATAGCATTCATTTATTTCAAATTTCCTAAAATGTATTGCATTATCTTACTTCAGAGAAGCTAATTAGGATTGTAGAGATCGGATGCAATCTCAAACAAATTAAATTATTTCAGTTTTGCAGTAGTCAGCTTTTGTCCTTCGGACTTGTTTTTTTCCAAGCCTCTTTGTATGGTTTAAGGTGTGCCATCTCTAGTATTTCAGGAGTGACCTTCCATTGTAACTGAAATTAATTCTTCCACAATGAAAGGAGGGGCATGTAGCAACTGTAGCAATCTGATTCCGGAATTCTACATTGCATCATCCATAGAGCCAATGGGTGAGAAGTTCTGTAAGCTTGGGTTTAGCTGGGAGCTGCTTTCTTCCCTCCTGCTACTCACTAATCACTTACCCTTCAAAACCTGGTCTTATGCCTAAGCACAGGAATGTGCAACCTTATATCACTAGGACTTTTCTGTCTAGGTTTCCATCTTTGGAGGCCTCTGATTTTCCCATTTCCTGTTCATTCTAAACCTGTATTCTAGCCACAGTTGTTCATCTGTTAATATGTTATCATTCAGGTCTTGAATTTTCATTGAGAAAGTTGTTTGTAATTCTTATATTTATCTAGGTTCGAATGGGTGACTATTATTTTTATTTTCTAGTCTCTCTTTCTCTCACCCCTCTTCCCCCTTATTTCTTCCCCTCTTCCTTCCTTTCCCTGATGTGTCTCCCTCTTCCTGTCCCCCTCTTTTCAACTTCTTTGTTTTCCTCTTCAACCTTGACATTGAAACTCTGAGGCCTCAGATCCTCAGATCTCCTTGTTTGATTTAGTCTTTACCTGGAAGAGGAACATTCACCAATCCCTTTGCAGGTGCAAGTTAAGGCCTGCTGCAAAGCTTGGCATCTGAGCTCCAAGCTCTGAGTAATAGCTTCTAGCATATAGTTTTGATCAGATGGGGCATGCAGTTGTGGGGGAAAGTAGATTGTATTATTTTGAGTTGTACTATAGGTCATAATTATTAGTGTTTGTAGGACACACTCATTAGGCAATTATATCTTGTGAATTTGAAACATATTTGTTTTTAACTTGAAAGCTTACTGGTAGGTAATAATTACATCCCATTTGGGATATTTTATTTAAACGAAAAGTAGTTGGAATAAACTGCACATTTTCTTTGCTTAAAACATTATTTTAAGATCCCTGGCATTCTGGAAATAATCTAGCATAAGCAGTAGAAGGCACAGAGATATCTGTCCTTGTTGATGCCTAAGGTTAGGTGTCTAAATGTTTAACTGGATTTGAGAAGAGTTTTCTAGACCGCTCGTAATTAATTCTTTCACTGATCCTTCGATGTTGTGATACTTATCAAACAAGTTCATAATGCCAGACACACTGTCTAACATGCTTTTAGCATGTATGATCTCTGTATATGCCCTAATCAAGACCACAAAGTTAAAAATGAGCAGTGTGAACTACTATGTGCTCTGTAGTAAGCCACACAGGAAAGTGCAAGAAAACCTGACCAATGAGGGAGTTTTCCCCGCACCTCTCCCAGCTGGGAAGACAGGCAAACAAGTGCACTGGCATTTTTCCCCATACCTGATCCAGCCAGTGTTGGATCCTTTGGAGCAGTTACAGGTTGGGGCTGAATGGAAGGTAGTCTACAAAGAATTATCTTTTGTTAAGTACTTGTGGGAGAAGTACTTAAGCCATATGCTTTCTACCACTTCATAACTTCTCTGCTTATTTATGCTTGTTTCCTTCCTCCTTTTGTTTTTGTTCTCTAGACAGGGTCTCACTATGTAACTCTCTGGGTGTACTGGAACTCACTTTCTAGACCAAGCTGGCCTCAGACTCACAGAGATCTACCTGCCTCTGCCCTCTGAGCACTGGGATTACATGCTTAGGTCACATAAGCCTCTCTGAGTATTTCTAAGATGAGCTTAGTCACCTAGTTTCTCAGTCGGTTTGGGCTGCTGTCTACAAAATACCATAGGCTAGATAGCTTGAACAATAGGAATGTTTTTCTTGTAGTTCCAGAGTCTAAGAAGTCCAAGATTCCTAGTGAGAGCTTTTCCTGGCTAGCAGGTGTTCACATTTTCCTGGGTCTTCACATGGCAAAGGGTGTAAGGCATAGGGGTGAGGGGAGAAGAAAGCTCATCAGCATCTCTTCTTTTAAACACTCATCGTATCTTGAGAGCCCTGTCTTCAGTATCTCATCTTCACCTGACTTCTCCTGGAAATATCCTTCTCCGAGTTCCATGAATCTGGGTGCCAGGGCTTCAACGTGTACAGTTTTGGGGATATAACTCAGTTCTAGTATATATCCTCCTAGATCTTAGGTGCTCAGCCCTAAGGCATGGCTTGTCTGGTGGCAATAGTATTTACTTTTGTTTCCTCCTGGAGCATGTGTGATGACAGATATGACAAGCATTTATCTCTTAGATAAAACCTTTTGACCATGCAGTTATGGTGTATAAGAGGCTTAGTGTTTCTTGAATGTTCCTTCTTTTAATTTGTGAAGCACTTGAGGAAACTGTGGCTTAGCCATATTTCACATTAAGTGATAAAACTTGTGTTTTGGGAATGTGTTAGGCTACAAGCATGGATAACAAAAAAAGAGAAACCAAGCTGTACAACATGCCCGGCACACTGTAGCTCAGGGTATGAGTAACAGCAGCAAGAAAGGAGGCAGGTGAGAGGCAGGCCAAGTGGCGTTAGAGAGAGGACCTGGTGGATGAATAAGAGCAAAAGAACAAATAAAACATTAAAAAATCAATGGGCATTTAATTCTTTCACATAGCAAACAGTCTGGAGAGGTGAGATGCTGGTGTTAGGACAGGAGGCTAAAATTTAGGGACATGGTCCACATACCTACAAATCTTATGGATGTTCTTTAGCCATAGTCTGGGAGTGGGGACAGAAAATAGTGCATGGATGAATGCGTCCACATAATTCCCCTTTCTTTACAGGGGAAGGGTAGAGGAACTGAAGGCAAGGGGGACTGTTCAATAGCCCCATTGCAGAAGTCTTCCCATGTCTCAAAGAATTAGGTTATATGGCCGATTACTGCAGCTGCAAAGGAGACAAAAGCAAATGGCTTGTTTGTCCAGCTTTTCCATTAGAGGCAGTTGAGAAGGAAAAGGGTTATGAATGGGGAAAGAAATCCTAGGTTTAGTCCTTTGATTTCATGTGCTTTCTGACTATCTTTGAGTTTTGCTGAAGCAGGTATTATACATACCTTTAAAAATATGAGCAGTCATAGTTTTGTATATTTTCACAAAGAATTTTGGTACATTTACAGAAAGTAGCAGAAACACACTTGGTAAACCTTAGCGAGGGCCTGACTCAGAGAAGATTCAAATGTTTCTTCCACACAGTAGAGGGTTATCATCCAGGAAGTTTCTGGACTTCTCTGTAGCAGAATGTATATCAAGTACAGTCAGATGTGATCACACAAGGATTTAACAGGTGGAAATAATTGTTTACACTGTGAGTAGAAAGAAATGTCCCAGAGTCCAAGATTTGTGAAGTACAGCATAGAATCCACCTCTATTTACCCCAGTTAGAAGGACAAGAGCTACAATGATTTTCAGTGTCTATTCCAAGCAACGTTTTGACAGTACATGGAGCGAAATTTAAAGACTAGGCTGTTTTTTAAAGAAGACAGAAGCCATGCCTGTTTTTTTTGTAGTTAATACCTTTCTACAACTCTATTACTATCTCTGGCTATAGGAATCCTTCACTATGGTCACTTTCTCTTCCTCTTCACTTGTTGGAGTGACACTTTGTGTAAGTGATCTGAGGTGATAGGAGGAGAAAGAGATTTGATTAAACATTTGATTGAAATAATTCATAATAAGATGTTAATGACCAATTGGTTCATTAACTCCTCAAGGGAAGAGGTGGTTTTATTCTGAAATGAGCTTGTATATTGCAAAGAATCCATAGTTTGTGAGACATATAAAGGAGGATTTAAGAAAATGTGTTACAAGGTAATCTTGCTCATACAAAAATAGAAAATGTCTATCTTTACTTAGGTTCTAAACATTTAAAGATTTTGCCACTCTATATTTATTTTAGCGTTTATTTCCTCTTCCCCATAAAATAATGGGGAGATTTTTAAAGGTAAGTCTTAGCCTCCAATCCTCAGCCTAGATTATGCATATACCATTGTGTTCTCCCCAGTCCAGGCGCTCATTTGTTTCTAAGAGCTGGAAGTCTCATGCATGCGCTGTAGGTAAGACTCAGCAGACTCAGTATGGTCTAGGGTTAACTGTGTAAGAGCACTTGAGAACAAAGGCTGTGAGCTTTGTATCAGCTTTCTAGGGATTAGCTTTAGGTTGGGGCAACAGGAAGAGTTGTAGCCCCTTAAATCTTAAATTTTTAATAAATTAAAAAACTATAAAGGGGAATAGCCAATTGTTTTTATACCAATCAAAATTAAACATATTTAGTTTATTTTGATAAGAAAAATAAGTATACTTTAATGAGAAATATGTATTGTTTGAAGTAAAAATTCAACATGGAAAAGTTTGAAAATACAAGAGTGAGAGCTGCCACTTGGGAACTGTCATTAACACCAGGAATACATAATTTTTATGCAATTACAAAAGGAGAAGAATGAGGACAGAAGGATAGGCAGTGGGTAGGACAGAAAAACCTGTGACTACGGGTCACAGTGTGGTATGATTGTGGACAGGTTATCTTTCTATTATGCTAATAGAAAAGAAAGGGAACTAGAAGTAATGGAGTTGCTGAATTCTAAATAAGTATTTATTTCATCCACCAGATAAGATATTTGGTCAAAGATTTCCCTTCAGCTTTAAAACCAGAAGGGAACATTATGAACAATTGGGAAGTTGTTTTTTGTTTTTTTGTTTTTTGTTTTGTTTTCTGTTTTGTTGTTGTTGTTGTTTTGTTTTTTGACAGAGCTAGCTGGCTTTCCTGCTACTTTCCATGCTGTGCTTGTGTGTGCTCTGTTTCTGCTCCTTCATGACAGCCTTCATGCCATTGCCTGGAGGTCACTCAGCTGTACCTTATAGGTACAGTACAGGATGAGCACAGTACCCTTCCCCACTCCTCTAAATATATCTCTTTTCTTCTGACTTTGCTTCCCTTTTTTGACTGCCTGAATTAAGAGCAATTAATTCTCCTTGCATAGGGCTTAGGGGCAAGGTCCCCCAACAGGCTAATGAGAAGAGAGGGGAACAGAAGTGGGGTGATCTCAGTTGAGGCTAAGTTGTCTTTTCTGAAATTTCATGTCTAATGACCTAGTTCCATCTAACCCAGCATGGACAGATTAGGGTCCACCACTCCTTGAAAGTGGGCATTCTTGGGACCCCTCTCCACTTTTACTGTGTAGACCTGGAATGGCCATGTCTAGAAGCCAAAAGGGCTTGTTGGCCTTCTTTCCTCTGTCCCCCACTGGCTTGCTTGTATGCTTTAGTTTAAGATGAAAAGACCACCAAAGCTCACTTGATTCCTTTCCAGATCTGTGATCAGTGATATTGCTTAACATTTTACTGACTTATGACTTTTGACATGTTATATGTGTTTAGTTGTTTTAATCTGCTTATTGCATGCTCTTGGTGAGATAAAAACAAAACAAAACAAAACAAACTTATTTTTAATTAGTAAATGGGGGAGTAAAATGTGTGACCTAGTGTTTCTTAACTATTGATATTGATTCCTTGAGAGTCTATGTTTTGATCACATTTACCTCTAACTCCTCTCTCTAACTTCTCCTAGTGCACTTCACCTCTCTGCCCCCTAACTTCGTGTTCTTTTTATTTTCTTCTAAAAAATGACATGTTGACCCCAGTTTTGACTGACCTTACACTTCTGGGTATTGAGCCATCTACTGGAGCACATGGATAGTTTTGATAGTTACAATCCATCTCCGTTGTATTGGGGAATATAATGCAGTATACGTGTCTAAGTTTTTTAAGTTTTTTAAGAAAAACGTGTTGGTAAAAGGTATGGTGATATGACAGAACAAGAAAGACAAGATAGATTATTTAAAAACAAATATAAAATACCTCTTAAGACCATGCCGAGGACCCAGGAGAGTAAAGATCCTTACTGCCAGGCCTGAAGATTAAAGTTTGATCCCTGGGACCCACATGATGCAAGGTGAGACCTGGTCTGCAAGTTGACACCCATCTCTCACCTCCACAGGCCACACACACACAGGTCCCATTCCTGGCACACATACATAGAGGAATGCAGGAAGAAGGACTATGAAGAGCTTCTACTATCACGTTTTGAGAAATGAAGCTCAAAGCCTCTGACTTTGAATTGTGAATTTTTCCTTTCCTCTTATACATTGGTCAGTTGATGGTCCATGTGTTGAGACTGTATTATTAGATATGTAAGCATTTAACAGTTTGACCAATAAAATAGTTTTCAAACTATTCACACTCTAGTACAGGAGCCACAGACATTCTTATTTTTTTCTCAGAGTTTGCCCTGATACTATACATTTTAATTATACCAATTGCAGAAATCCTACAATATGTAACGTATTTGTTAGTTTTCTCCTTGCTGTGGTTTCTTTTGGCTCCCGTGTGAGGGTACAGCCTATCAAGAGGAGAGGGCATGGCTTCAGGAGCTTCCTTACATCTGGAGGTCAGAAAGTGTGCAGGAGTTGGTGCTCCGTGGCTCATCAGGTGTCTCTCTCTGACTTTATTCAGTTAGGCTCTTAGCCCATGGGATGGTTCTACCCACATGCTGGGTGTACCTCTCTTTTTCAGATGAACCTTTCTGGATGTCTTCCTCCCCAGTGTCAAACAGTGTGTTTCTCAGGTGATTCTTTATCCAGCTAGTCCTACAAGGAAGACTAACCATTACACATTGCTGTTTGTGTGTAGTAAATTATCATTAAATAATAATTACATAGTAAGAAAACATATACCCTGTTACTCCTATTTCTGACACCCTAAATTCCACTGGGTGGACCCAGATCCCCCAGAACAAGTTTCTTCTACTTGAATTACCTTGAACATTTCTTGGAGTGGAGATCTGCTATGATTAATCCCATCAGTTTTGTATGATCAAAATATCTTATTACATTTTTTGCTTCTGAAAGACATTTTTGCTGGGTTAAGGTTTTAGATCATTTTCTCTTTTTTCCTATGTAAAAATGTTGCACAATAGTCTTTGGTCCTTCCTCGCTTTCCGTGGGGAATTGGTTTCCAGGGTGGGCTGCTGGCTTGTCAAGGCTTCTGTAGTTCAAGGTGTAAGCAGTGTGATTAGGGGTGTCCTTGTGTAATAGGGGAATAGGGCTCCTCTATTCATCAGACATGGACTTCACTGAGATTCTTGCTCTATAGTTGTGTGGCTTGTATCACATTTATCTAGACATAGTTTTACCTTACAGGTATCTATTGTTGTCATCCTTAGGCCTCTTTCCTGTATACTGTTAGGTCACTTGAAAGCAATATGATTCTTTCAGGTCTTATTTTTAAGTTTCACAGCAGGACAAAGTGGCATTTATCTGGTCATCAAGTCAATTGTTGTAAAGAGTTGTGATTCTTTTCAGCTTGGATCCTGAGGTTGGCGGGAGCTGCTCTGGGTTATTAATTATGATTGTTTCTTCTTGTCCTTGCAAGCAGTCTTCCTCTGTCTTCTCTGAGTGCATGCTCCCATTTGTGCTCAGTGAGATACTGCAGGCCGCTCTGCAGACAGCTAGCACTAGCTTTTTCTGTGTGTGTGGTGCCCCCTCTCCCTGCAAATTCTAGCCAGCCCAGTCTCCAGGACTCTACAGTCCTATCTTTTTTCCAGGAATGTAGGTAGCCTTCACCTAGACTCTTCCTCTCTGTGCCACGTAGTGAGCTAGACCAACTTTAGGGCTCACTTATTTTCCCTCCATCTCTTATGGAATACTGTCTCTGTCACCAGATATCTGTGGAATCTTATTCAAAAGCCTTATTTTCCTTTTTGAACATAATTTAGGAAGCAGAGTAACTTCAGTGTCTACTATACCCAGAAGTGAAGTGGGTGCTATAGTAGTTAGTGGGAGCTAGTCTATAGTATACAAAATTACTTAAATTTAAACACTTTTTTGCTTTTTTTTTTGTAAGCCTGTGAACAAAAGTGAAGAAAGGGGCACTTCTTTTAGGAGAATGAAAATTGGCACAATTATTTGGAAGGGAAATTCAGTGTTTCCAGCATCTGGCTCTGACCTTCTGTTGGCTTCCCAGTCCTTGTGACTTGGGGAAAGAATTCAGAGGAGACACAGATCACAGTATAGGGGATGAGAAGAGTCTATTAGAGTGAAGCACTATCCAGGATGACAGCATACAATGGCCAAGAGCACCTCACATAGACTTAAAGTTAAGGCAGGCTTTGCACTGTTTCTAAAATCTAGGAATGGCAGCTTTCTCTAAGGGACACTTCCCTGCCCAGGTGATTGATAGGCCCCTTTAGATCAACTCTCAAGGAACAGGACAGTGGTGTATCTCTGTTTTCTACCAAAAAGCCTCCAGCTGGATAGCAATTTTAGAACCTTTGGGGCAACTCAGAATGTCTTGTCCCCAACTAGGGCCAGAGATACCCTCAAATCCAGTCAGAACCAGTAACTTAAATCCTGTAGTTTCAGTTCTTGCTTTTCCAAGTTGCTGGTTATGAGGGAGAACTTTATCCCCAAAGACATTCAAGCCAGCTACCCAGTAACAGTGCAGCTCAATGCTACAGGTAGACTCTTTCATGATCTATCAGTGACCTTCTTGTCATTTACCCTAGAGAGACCTCTGAATGACTCAATGATATAAATTCTCAAAATAAGTCACTGTGATGTTAATGACAAGGGGAACAGCCTAAATAGTCACACATCAGAGTGATTGAACAACCACAGAATGGAAATAACATATAGCTGTATAAAAGGTTGAAGAGACTAAACTGGCTTGGAGTTGTTACTAGTATAATATAAAGTATATTTTATATCCTTTAGAAATATATTTAAGAAACACTATATTTTGTGTACAAACAAATGTCCAGTCATGCATAGCGAAATGGAGGATATAAAATTGAAAGAGCTATAGGTGGGATAATGGGCACAAATGGAATAAGAGAGGTGAGTGTGGTGGAACAGATCAGAGTGGCTGGGACAGGCAGCTGAGGCCACTTCGAGAGGCAAGGATGGATGCCTTCCCTGCTCAGCACGGCTTTGTATCACTGTGCCTGTTGGAAACATATTACATATTCTGAACACAAAGCAAATAGGAAAGAAGAACCAAAATAGATGGAAGAATAATGAGGAATGTCACTGTACTACAAATGACATAGCTGCAGTGAAATAAGGTTGGAGATTGGCTCAGTTGAACTGACCTCAGCAGCTTCATGTTAGTGAGTATTTGGATGGCATAGCACAGGTCTAAAGAAAAGAACATACTCTTAAGAGACACAGAACTATATACAGCTGTATGCATAACATTCGAGTCTAGGTAAAGTATGGGCAGAGGTTCTCTCTCTCTCTCTCTCTCTCTACATATATATATATATATATATATATATATATATATATATATATATAATATATATGTACATATATAATATATATACATATTTTGAGATTATATATAAATATATATAATGATATATATATATATATATATAAAATATCATGTGTGTGTTCAAAGTTAAAAAAAAAAAAAAAGGCCGTACTTCCTAAGTGAAACCTTGTTTCCCTGATGAGCATCCTAAGACCGCTGACAGTTTTGTAGACCTGCACTCTCATGATACTTAGTTTAGTAATTATTGGAAGGCCAAGAACCCAAGAGCCGGTAACTGAGAACTTTAAGACCACAAATCTATAAATGACCAAGCACTCAGGGACAATTTCTTCTTCCTTGTCTGATGAGTGGTTTACTTGAAGATGTATCAAGCATCCTGCTCAGAGCCTCCCAGTCATCCATAGGACAGTTTCGGATAAGAGGCACAGAGTGTGTCCCCTTTCCATAGCACAGTGGAAATATAATAGCTGAGTATAATTACTCCTGAGAGTTTGTTTGGTGATAGGTGTGATTGGGACTCAGTGTTGTATCTAGAAGAACTCCAGGTCTCTCTGGGAAACTATAAATTAAGATGAAATCAAGACTATAAGTCTTTTTCACTCCTGTTTCAGGCTCTTTCAAGTATGTCATCACCTTGACTGTTATTAATATTTTTTATTACTATTGCTATCCTCCATAGAAGCCACTTGAAATAAAACCCTGATCATAAAATTCTTAGTTTACCTGTAAATGTGTAAGCTTTGGAGTTTGAGAACTTTTTACAAAGAGTGTGTTAGGCAACTTCAAGGGAGTAATGTCACTTGTCAGCAGGTCACCTGACAGGACTTGTGAGAAGTGTAAGGTCAGGGCAGCTGCCAGTGGTGTTTGCAGTTTTCCAGGATGGAAGCATCACACAGCCCACACTAATGTTTTTATCCACACTAATTATTTTGTCATTTATGATTTCTACCCCAGAATTCCTTTCAGTGCTTTGATCTTAATGCTTCATTGATCCGACCCTGGGATGCTAGTGCAGGGTTTCTTTCTGTGCTGATTAACAAGAAACTTTTTTTTTTTCACTGAAGGCAATGCCTATATATTTTTCTTTAAACACGTACAGAGAACAGGGTTTCATATGTAAAAAGGATGGTATTATTTGTCTAAAAGATCTGCCATAACATCTGTCTATCTATTGACACTATAACCAGTGAAATGTATGGCAGACCAGAGCCGATGGCCTTGGGTTGCTGTGGTGTGACTCCCTCTTTTGTACACATCTCACTAGTTTGCAGCTGTGGTCAGTAGTTTACAGTTTGCTCTCTGAGACGTTGTCTTTGCTTTTAAAGTGCACTTTGAGACCTATTCTGTGTTTTGCTTATTTGATGAGACATTTAAACCAATAACTGTGCACAGCCTTTGAATCCTGACACTTGCATGATTTAGCTGTTCACTTGTCTATGTGCTGGGTGCGTGGTTTTTGTGGTTAGAAACTGCTCAGTACTTATACCTGATGCACAGAGTCCAGACTCTCAGGCATGCAGTATCACCGGCTTCAAGCTTAGCTCATAGCTGGATTTCCTTTGACACCACTAACTGTTGCCAAGTTTGAATAGAGGATTAAGAGGCACATGTAGCCCATCTTCAAGCTGTGCAGGGAACTGTTGAAAGAGCCTTTGTGCGCTGTGTAATCAAGAGAACTGGTCAGTGTTTGGAATCCTCACAGGACAATAGCCAGTTGAGAATTTGTTGTCATTCTTTCTGTTCTCTCTCAAAGTAAAAAGAAAGGATAATTTATTTAGATTTCAGTTGGGCTTTTTGTTCTTTAATGTTCTTCTTCTCAAAAATATAATTTTAGCTTTGAGTCTCCTTTCACTCAAAATATAAATGTTGAAACTAAGTCAGGTTAAAATTGAGTGTGGGGGAGCATGTTTAGGTAGAAGCTTTTACAAGCTTGATGATTACTTAATTTATTGTCTTCACTCTGAGAGACAGCATTCTTTGAAGAGCTAATAATGGACAGGCTCACCCTGCTGTGAATTCCCAAGTTCCCATTCCCGTGCAGGTCATTTTCTCATATAAATGCGGAGCATTTGGTTATTTAAGGGAAAACAAAACCTGCAAAAAACTTGGAGGTGGAGAGTATTTTGTGGGAAGCTTCCCTGATGAGAAGCTGTGCCACAGTGGCTTTGGCTCTCCAGATTGTGCCTCCCTGCCTGGGGTTCTTCCTGGGTCTCTCTGGCCGTCGCTTTCGCTGAGCATTCAGGATGCCTGGTACCTTTTACACATTCAGTTGTAACAAAACAACTGAAGTCTATGACAGAGAAAAAGGCGAGTAATTTCAGAAAGTCTACTACTGGGTGTAGTCGTACATAACTATAATCTTAGCCCTAGGGAGGTAGAGACAGGCGAGTTACAAGCTCAAGGACAGCCTGGGCTATGTAGCAGGAGCCTGGCTCACATCAAAAACAAGCAAAAATAAAGTAATGGAATACTGTTTGCCTACTCAGTGGATCCCACGGAGGATCTGGGCTCCAAATTCCACTATCTTCATTCAACTTTACTAGCACTAAGTATGAGGCTTTAGTTATCTCTCATTTGCTATTGGAACAGTAAGGGTGTGCTAGGGAGCAGATAGATGGGGTGGCTGATCTGATAGAGATCAATGAGGAAGCAATACTATAATGTTTTGGTATTGTATTTTTTGTAAAAAAAAAATAATGTAAAGGTATGGTGTAGGTAGCCTTCTACTCTAGTGGAGTCTATCAGAGGTACTCCTGAGGAAATGATTTTGATTTTTTTAAATTATGTTTTTTTGTATGTGTACTTGCCACAGTGTGCATCTGGAGGTCATAGGACAACTTACAGGAATCAGTTCTTTGCTTCCATCATGTGAGACCTGGTCATCAGGCTTGGTGGCAAGTGCCTTGAGCCACTGAGCTATCTTACTGGCTCAGACATGTCACTAAATAGCAGTCTAGCTGGTATCTTTAGATAAGTTTTGGCAGGGCTTAATCTTAACATATTATGTCTTTCAAAATCCGAACATAGCATCCTTCTATTTGTTTGGAATTTAAGAAATTTATTTTATTACTATCTTTTTTTTACTGTCTGTATGTATAGAAATTCTGCATATTTTATAAATTCATTGCTTTTATTTTTCTATATTTTTCAAATACATAGAAACATATTTTATATTAACCACATAGTCAGTTATTTTTCTAATATACTTATTAATTCTCATAACTTATTTCAGGTTTATATTTCTTTCCTTGTACATGATCAAATGGTAGTGTATGTTATTCATTTTCTACAGTACTTTTGTATATTGATAAATATATTTCACAGCAGTTCTGTAGGTTTGCAGCAAAGTTGACTGGGCAGTACTGGCTCTGCTCGTTAAGCCTTTTCTCCTGACATATATAGCTTCCCCAACTGTCAACTTACAGCGCATCTTTTACTGCTCGTGGACTGGTTTCAACATCATGGACTTCCCAAAGTCCACTAAAGTTTCTTCTGTATGTTCTGTGGGTTTGATGATGTGTTTGTGTGCCACTATGGTTGATTTTACTCTCCTGTCAACCCTCACAGTTCTGCTCATTCATCCTCTGTTCCCACTAATTACCATAGTTTTCCCTTTTCTAGAATGTTGTGTATTAAGACACTCTATAGTATAAATATAGTATGCGACCTTTTCCGATTGGCTCCCTTTACTTGGTATTATGATATGCACTAACATTCCCTCCGTGTATCTTCATGACTTGACGGCTCAATTATTTTTAGTGTTGAATAATATTCTACAGTTTGGATCTACCAAAGTTACCTATTTACATGTCAAATGGCAGCTTGCCTGGTGCTCAGTTTGAGCAACTGTGAGTAAAGCTTTAAACATTTACATACAGGTTTTGTGCACATCTTTCAGTTTGTGTGGGGTAAAAAAAGCTAAACTGTGCTATTAAAGAGTATTTAGTTTGGGGACAAACTGTCACATGTTATTCACACTGGCTGTACTACTCTTCACTCCTTTGCCAGACTGTGCTGGTACTTGGTGCCCTACTCTCAGTTTGGTCATTCTAATAGGTGTGAAGTGCCACCCATCTCATGCTCAGGGACTAAGTTTTGCCATACTCCCATACGCGTTACTGTCTGTGTCTTTCTCTGGTGTCACTTCAGGGAGCTTTGGCACTTTAAGTAGCATTATCTTCTTATCTTATTGTCACTTTAAAGTTCAATCTCAAAAGTTTTAATCTTGAAGATAAAAATTTAGCTTTCAATGGTTCAATTTGTCATTGACTCTGGTGTCCTGATTACATGATTCATGTCTTTGGTGTCCTGATTACAAAGTCATCATTACAACACAGTCATCGAAGCCCATTGGCTACATGCTGCCTCCTGTGAATTCAGTAGTTTCATGTGTTTCACTGAGAACTACCATTGGTCCATAGTTACATGTATCACGGGTGTGAGGTTTGTGTTTAGATGCGTCTGCTTGTCCAGTTGTCCCAGCTCCATTTATTGGAAAGATTTATCTTTTCTCAAGCCCAGGATGACTCTGCCATCAGTAATCAGGTTTAGATGGGTCAAGTTTTCTTTTCTATATGCTCCATTCATAGATTTTTTTTTGACATTAAGTGGACTTGTTTCCTGTCATTTAATAAGGTCTTGACTTGTGT
The DNA here is from genome assembly GCF_011762505.2 of Arvicanthis niloticus. Taxonomy (NCBI): domain Eukaryota; kingdom Metazoa; phylum Chordata; class Mammalia; order Rodentia; family Muridae; genus Arvicanthis; species Arvicanthis niloticus. Next base: position 83,329,481 of record NC_047658.1, on the reverse strand, counting down.
CAGTCCTCTGATCTCTCCTTCAATTACAAGGTGAGTATAGGCTTTTTCGTGTCTCAGTGTGAACTTTAACCTTAACTTTGTTGATGTTCTTGGGACAGTTGTTTGAGATTTTAATTGGGACTGTACTCAACCAGATTGGAAGAACTCACATTGGTGATATTAGATATTAGAGTTCTTCAGTCTCTAAATGTGGAATAATTTGAATTGATTAAATTTTTGGTATCATTAATCAAGAGTTTTATAATTTTTTTCTATAAATTTTGGGCATACTTTGTTGGATTCATACCCAAATATTGCATTTTATGAGGACACTAATTCAAACTGCAATGTGTTTTAAATGTCAGATTCCACTTGTTGCTGATAAGACAATGCTTGACTTTTCTGTATTAATCTTGTATCCTTCAGCATTGCTCCAGCCACAGTGAGACTCATGCTGATGTCATGCTTTGGTCAGTATTTTGGTATTTTCAACATAGATGATCAATTTATCTCATTACTCCTACTTTGTATATCCTTTACCTTTCTTTTGTTGACATATTCATTGAGTTGGACCTATAGTCTGGTACTGAAGAGCAGAAATGAGAAGGGGCATCTGTGGCTTGATGCTTGTCTCCCTGGGACAGGCTTGAGCCCCACAACTTAAGTTTGATATTTCTTTTTATTCTGTATTTTTTCTATTTTTTTTTTTTGTATTTCTTTTCTTAAATGTTTTTTGTAAAGTTGTTTCTTGTTTGTTTCATCAGGAATGGGCACTGGACTTTTTTTCAAGTGACCTTTCTTTGTTTATTGTTCTGATCATGTGGTTTCCCTTTTTTGGCTTGCTGGTGTGATTTTAAATGATTAATTTTGAATCTGAACCACTTTTGCATACCTTGGACAATCTCACTTGATTGTTGTGAATGATTTCTTTCAAGCATTGTTAGCTTTGAGTTGATAGTTCTGGGTTGTAATTTTCTTAGAATACCTTGGTTTGGTTTTGGCATTTGGGAACTGCTGCCCTATACAATAAGCTGGAAGAATTTCTTTCTGTTTCTACCTTCTGAAAGGAATCATAGAGAAGTGGAGTCATTTCTAACTGAAATACGTGTTAGAATTCACCTGTATCTGGTGAATCCAACATGATGTTTTCAATGGAAATAGGTTCAGGTCTTTAAACCCTCTCATGCTTTTTGAAGGCTTAGCAGATTATGTCTTTATTTACTTGCTGGTTTCTGTTTAATCTAAAACAGGTATTTACATGTGTGGATATAAAAATTTAATAACATTCTTCTATTCTCCCTTTATTCATTGCAAGATCTACAACAATGCCTTTCTTCATAGTTTCTGGACTCAGTGATCTAGTAAGGTTTTTTGTTGCTGTTTTGTTTTCTCTCCTTTTTCTTAGTTTGTTTAGAAACTTACCTATTTGACTAACATTTTCAAAGAAGTACCTTTCAGTCTGTTGATTTCCTATTTCCTTGCCTTACCTTAATTTTTTTTGTTTTCCCCCTTCCCTCTCCTCCCCTCCCATTCCCTCCCCTTCCCTTCCTTTCTCTCCCTCCTCACTACCACTTCCCTTCCTTTCTCTTCCCTCCCCTCCCCCTTCCCTTTCTTCCCTTCCCTTCCCTTCCTTTCCCTTCCCTTCCCTTCCCCTTCTCCCTTCTCTCCTCTCCCCTCCCCTCCTCTTCCCCATCCTCTCTGACTCTCCCCTCAACTCTGTCTTCCCTCTACTTCCTCCTTCTCTGCTCCTTCCCTCCTCTTTTATTTTTGAGACAGAATCACATTCTGTAGCTGGTCTCAAAGTTCTTTAACTCTTGGTAATCCTCCTGCCTCAGGGTCACAAATGTGGTAACAAATACCGTTATCAGGGTTAGGGGTCATCACACCTGAGTTGGAATTACCACACCTGTGCTGTTTCCAGTGTCACTTAGATTAATTATTTTTATTTCTTTTCTTCTCCTACTTGTAGATTAATTTCCTCTTCTTATAATGTCATAAAGCAGAGGCTAGGCTTGCTAATATTAGATAAATGCTATACATTTCCCTCTAAGCACTGATTTTGCTACTTCTGAAGAATTTTGGTAACCTGTACTTTTATTTTTATTTAGCACATATTTTTAACATTTTCCTTGAGGTTTCTTTGTTGTCTCAGGAATATGCAGAAGCATGTTGTTAATACCTATGCATTTGTCATTTTACTATTATTGATTAATACCCTAATTCCACTTTGGTCTAAGAGAAATAAATGTACAGATTTTCTTCTTTTAAATTTGTCTGTTGTACTTTACAGCTCACTGTAAGTTCAATTTTTTTACTTCATTGTGAGTTTAAAGACTGTTCTGTTGGGTGGGAGGTAATCGTGTCAATTATGTCCAGGTCACCCATGTCCTTACTGATTTTATGCCTGCTGGCTCTGTCCATTTTATGACAAAAGGATGTTAAAATAGCCAGCTGTGAGAGTGGATCTGTCTATTTCTCCAAGAAAATCTTGCCCAGTGTGTTGGGGTGTTCTGTTGCTGGTGTATGCACATCAAGGATGGTCATGTCTTGTAGAGTTGCTAGGGATGATGACCCCCTAACCCTGATAACATCCTTTGCTCTTGAAGTGTGTTCAATCTGAATTTACTACAGCTACTCCCATTTCCTCTGTACAGTGTTAGCATGGCAAACCTTCCTCTACCTCATTATTTGATCTATGTATCTTTATATTAACAACACTTTTTTTCTGGGTATTCTGTGATTGGCCACTCTACCCCTTTAACTTGGTGTATTTAGACCTTTGATTGTGTATGGTTTCCACAGAGTTGGATTGAAATGTACCACTGTGCTGCTATTGTTTGTGCTTTGCCTTTGTTCCCATTCCTAGTTTTGCCTTTGATACCTTTTCTACCTGGTGTGGATCTATTAGAATTAATTTTGTAGTTTGCAAACAGTAATGGATTTGTCATGGAACATTTACAAATATGTATCACAACCATGTCTTCTCATGTATTTCTCTGCCCACTTCTCTTGTGGTCTAAATCTAGCACTTTATATGATTCTATTTTCTCTCCTCTCTTAGCCAATCAGCTGCAGTTTTGTTTTGTTTTGACAAAACATTTCTTAGTCACTGGCCTAAAGTTTGCAATCTAGATTTACAAATAAATCCAAGTGAACTTTCAGGTAGCTGCCTGAGTTCACCATATAATAGTGGCTTTTGTCTCTAAGTCTTTCTGCTCAGCCTTCTGTCTGTTGCCCTCACACCTTTACTCAGATACAGCCACCATTAGAAAGGGCATCTATGTTGAGATATATACACCATTATACACATACGGAGGAGCTCACTGTTGCTATCAGTTTTAAACTAAGTAGGTCAGCTGAGCCTGAGACCAGCAGAGGCATTACTTTGGTTTCCAGGATCCTGCACTGATCTCTTCTTTCTTTCTCTCTCTCTCTCTCTCTCTCTCTCTCTCTCTCTCTCTCTCTCTCTCTCTTTCTTCTTCTTCTTTTTTTTAATTGGGACTGATCTCTTTTCTACATTTGAGCCACTGATCAGGATCATTGGCCTCTCTCCGGAAGAATGGCTTTTACTTTTCTTATGAAGTTGCTTTTGTTTGAGGAAACCTTTCTTTTCCACTTTGTTTTTAGAAGGTAACTCCACAGGGTACAGAATCCTAAGCGATTTTTTTCTTGTTTGTTTTGCTCACCGGGTGGTGTGGTTTGACCATGTTCCTCAGCTTTAGCTTCAGTGAAATGGTGGTGAAATGTAGGGTCTTTATTCAGTGATTAGAATTTGTGAATGCTCCCTCATGGACAGATTCTACCATTGCAGTGGGATGACATGTCACTTTCCTGTTACTGGGATAAGACCCATTGCTAAGAGAAGCTTCAAGAGAGAGTTGTTCAGAATTGTAAGACCAGGGTGTTTAAAAACACACTTAATTGTTAAAAGTTTTTGTGGAAAAAGTAGGCAGCATGCAGAAGTAGATAAGCAACATAAGGAAAAAGATAGGAATTCCAAGAATTGGAAGAAACCAAATAGAATGAAATGAATGAAATAGAATGAATGAAATAGAATGAGCAGGTACCGTAGGCATCTGATCATCTCTGAGCTTGAGGGCATGGCACATTGGTAGAAATCTCCAAAACAGAATAGCAAGCAGGGGGTGGGGGGATAATTCTTAAAATAAAGTAACCCCACAGTAATTGCTGATAATTTAATGTCAAAGACCAAATCACAGAAAGAGGACATGCAGAAAACACCAAAGCACATGTAAAAAGTGGCAAATATGTGTTAGTCATCTTGGGTGTTCTTTTCATCTGTCTTGTGAGTTTTGCTTATGTCTACCTGTGTTGTGAATTGTGGTTTATTATGAGGCCATCCGTGTAGTGAGCTGTGTTTGTTTCTCCTTGTGCTTGAGTTGTGGTTCTTTGTGTGTCTGTGTGTGAGTTGTAATTTTTTGTGTGAATCTCCCATTTGGGGACAGCAGCTTGTTTCATGATCTTTTTTCTTTAAAGGATGTAGGAAGAGTTGTTGACTTCCAGTCTGTTGAGCTTTTTACTTAGTGTTGGGGTAGAATAGTGGTTTCTAAACTCCTTATAATGCTGGATTGAAAGTCAGAAGTTGACTATATAGACTATAATTTTTCCTTATCTCTCTGACTAGAATCTCCAGGGAAACAGAGAACTGAACAGTAAGAGTAGACAATTCTGCCTTCTTCCTACTCCCATTCAGCATCTGCCTTTAATAATTACACCTGCTGGAAATCCCGTCTGTTCTTAGACTGCTGAGTGTGTAGTCACACCAGGGGTGGGGTTTATAAGTGTTATAACGAGGTTTATCTATACCCAGCAGAATGATCAGATGCTTTGTTACCTTTATTCCAGTAAGGGACATTGTATTGCGTGGCATCTGAATCTTTGTGGAACTTAATGATCCCACTCCTGGCTTATTTCCAATACTTGGTAATATTTTTTTGTGGCTATAAATAACTTAAACCATTTATTACCATTTTACTTATTCATAAATTATCTATAAAATCTCTCTCTCTCTCTCTCTCTCTCTCTCTCTCTCTCTGTGTGTGTGTGTGTGTGTGCGTTTGTGTGTGTATAGTTCAGAAGACAACCTGCTGGAGTTGGTTCTCTCTTTGAACTAGGTGGGTCCTCTGATAACTCAGGTCATGATGCTTGGAGACAGAGTCCCTTTTCCTGTGAGGCACCTTGCAGATCCCTGTTAGGGTTTTTGTATCTAGATTATAAAGAGGACTCACCTATATATTGTTTTTTCTTAAACTTTTTGAAGACTCCTGTAATAGTTTTTTGTATGTAGATTATATAGACGATCCACCTATACATTACTTTCTCATAAACTTTTTGATCAAAATTTGTTGGCCTCATGAGTTGAGTAGTGTTTGGTTTTAGATTTTTTTAAGTGTCTGTATGAGAATATTACTATTTCTTCCTTGGGTCTTTGGAACAATTCACCAGTTTGACAAATTTGGGGTCAGAGTGACCTTGGTGATCAGTTTTCTGTCTTAAGATCTATCTATCTATCTATCTATCTATCTATCTATATATCTTAAAATTTCCAAAAATTTTGTATTTTATCTAAAATGTTCAATTTATTAGCATAAAGTTTTTCATAGTAACCATGAGTTGTTATATTAGTTTGTCACCATTAACATCATTTTGTTTTCTTTGTGGATTACAATGCCATGTTTAAAAACAGCATATTCTACTCTTGCTTTCGGCCACATAAGAATAACTGGTCCTCGATTGACCCCTTCAGTACAGACAGTCAGAATCCTCATCAAGTGTCTTGAGAAAATGGAAAACAGGAAATTAAACACCAGCATTAGTGAATGGAGATGTGCAAACCAAAAAACAGAACATTGGCACACTTGGAGCTGAGAAAAGCAGCGTTTAGAGACTGTGACTGCAGATAGTCAAGTGTAGGCTAAGAAAGAAGCAAAAGTAAAAACACTACAGTAGAGACTTTGTAAACCAGAGAACATAGGGGAAAAGGCAGAAAAATGAACAGGACTGCAGAGCCAAACCTGTGGGGCTGATAGTGAGCTGTGCAGGCCGAGGGAGTGCCTGAAGGAGGCAGCAGCTGAGGAAGTTTTCTAAGTTTGTTTAAGAATGTAAGCCTCTAGTCCCATGGAGCAGAAACAAGTGTCAACTGGTGCCTGCTCCATCTCTAAGTCTCTGTGCACCAATAACATAGGTTCAAAATATAAAAAAGACTTGAGAGCATTAAATAAATGGCACACCTACAGCTCAGTTATTGTTGAAAATCTGGTGAATGTAGAGGATCTGAACAAAACTTTGAATCCCCAGGACATAATTGATGGTGACAGCACATGGCAGATGCAAACTTATGCATAATTATTATTTTTAAGTGAATTGGGAGTTTTGCATAAAGTTTATGTTGTGCTATAAGCAAGTCTCTGTAAAGATGAAAGGCTTAACTTTAAAAAGATCATGTTTTTTGGTTACATGGAAAAAGATAAACTGATAACAAAAGAAAATTAAAAATTTCCCAAACAGTAACTAAACTACCTGGCTTAAATCAACCTTGGATTAATGAAAAAATATCATATACAGCTACAAAATATATTTAACTACATGGCAATGAGACATTAACCTGACAAGAATATATCAGACCAGCTAAGACAATGCTGGAGATAAATGTGAAAATTTCTGTGCACATATTAAGCAATACGTACAATTTAAAATTGACCTATAAATTTAGAAAAATCCCACCAAACCTTTTGTTTTGTAAGTAAGGCAATCCTAAGGTGCATTTGAAGCTGCTACAGACCAAGTACAGCCAGGAACACGCTCTTATTCTGTGTGAGCTCATCCGAGTGCCACAGTGCTGGGAAAGCCAAAGTATGTAAGGGCAAGAAACCATAGGCACAACAAGCAGAATCCAGCAGGAGTCTCCCAAGGCTCTCAAACACTGCCCCCTTCACCCCAGATCATGGAAGAAGAAAAGAGAGTCTTCAGACAGATAATGTTGAAGCAACTGGACACAAAGTTTACTCTGTTTTTTTCACTCTTAGAACACAAAACAAATGAAAATGAACTTCATCTTTAATATAAAACTAGAACTATAAAACGTTTTTTGATTATGTTTTTATTTTTGAGATTATAATTACATTATTTTTCCTTTTATCCCTCTCTCTACACCTTCACAATTAACACAAATTACTCTTTTTAAAAGTATGTCGCTTATTTTCCTTTATTTGTATATGTATATATGTATCATGATATATATGTATACATACATATGTATCACAATATATTTGTGTATATATGTGCATATCTATATATCTAGCTCTACCTCTATCTATATATATATCCTACTCAGTATCTTTTTTTTTTTTTTTTTTTTTTTTTTTGGTTTTTGAAGTTTCTTTGTGTAGCCCTGGCTTTCCTGGAACTCACTGGAACTCACTACGAGACCAGGCTGGCCTCGAACTCAGAAATCCTCCTGCCTCTGCCTCCCAAGTGCTTGGATTAAAGGCATGCGCCACCACTGCCCGGCTTCCTGCTCAGTTTCTATAATGTTACTTGTATGTATGTATTTTCAAAGCTGATCATTTATTACTGGGTAACCAATAAGGACGGCTATTTCGTCCACTCTGAGCATTCCTTAGGTGCCTGTAGTTCTTTATATTGAGTTAAGGCTTCATGGTCTTTCCACCGTTCACTTTAGCGTGTCTGTTTTTGTCCTCGTTCAGCTCATGTTTAGGCACTCATGTTGGTAACACTTTATGGGTGTACCTTAACATTACTTGGGGAGAGAATAAATTTCCTGATCCTCTGGTTCTTAAAATCTTTTTTTGTTGTCTCTTCTGCAATGTTCCCTACGCCTAGGATGGAAGTTGTTTTGTAGAAATCTTCACTGGGACTGGGATCAAAAAGTCTGCATTTTGATTGGCTATAGTTTTCTGTAATAGTCTCTGCCTGTTGCAAAGAAAAATTTTTTTGATAAGAGGTGAGGACTCCACTTATCTGTGGATCTAAGGACCAATATTTATAAGGCAGTTAGGGAGTATATTGGTTTAGGAACATGGTGTTGTGGGTTCTCCTCCAAGATCCCTGACTTCATTAGCCCTGGGTAGCTGGCTAGGTTTCCAGTGCCAGGTATAGTATCCTTTTTATTGAGCAAGTCTTAAATTTAATTACAGAGCTGCTGGTTACTGCCATGGTATGCATTCAGCTACTGTACCCTTAGGGTATCATGCCATGCTGGTCATTGCTGTAGATGTCATAGCTAAGTAGTACTGGTGGTTGCTTTTGATCTTAGTGTAGACAACATTTCATAGGTCTTAGAAATACTAGTCAGAAAGGAAAAAGTTAATAATTGTGTAATACCAAAATAAAATCTGCAACTCATCAAGAGGCCCCTTACAGTATAAGTTAGGTATATTGTAGAGAAGAAAAAAATGTTTGTGATGTATATTCTGACAGACTTGACATATTTAGAGATTTAAAGTGTACAGATATAGATACTATAATATATATTATATCTATATCAGTTAACATACACATATAGAAATATAAAAATCCACCAAGAAAAAAAAGAAATAATACAAATGTCACTAAAACTATTTCTGTAATTACTTGAATTAAATTTTACTGCTTCAAGGAATTTTCAGAATTTGGTCCACAGCAATCCCAGGTCCACACACTTTTTGCTTCTGACCTGAGCATGAGAGAGACTTTCAATAGTCACAGCAGAGCATTCTGATGAATCAAATTCTTTGTGTGGTCAGAAGGAGCAATAGAAAGCAGAGAACAGGTCTGCAGTTGGCAACTCCTGCAGTGGTTATGCTTCGGTAAACAGGTGAGATGCACAAGATAGCTGTAGCATTCAGATGTTGGAGCTCAGTGGCTGAGGACCTCAGTTTGATCTCCAGAATCCAAGTGAAAAGCCACTCAGAGCAGGACACAAATGCCAGGTAGGCAGAGACAAGAGGATCCCTGGGACTTACTGGCCAACTGCTCCACAGGCACTGTGAGCTCTAAGTTCAGTGAGAGACACTGTCTTAAAAAATATGTGGAGATTAGTGGAGGAATACATCTGATGTCTACCTTTGGCTTCTACACAGAGCCCCCCAAACACAGGGATGCATGTATGCCCGGAGTCATAGAATTAAAAATAATTTCTCTCTAAAAGGAATGTAGGGTTCTGGCGATGTAACTCAGTTGGTAGAATGTTACGGTTAAAATTTAAAACTGCGGCACCGAAACTGGCTTGTTGTTATGGGGCCACCATGTTCCCGACTAGGCAAGGGCAGAGGCCATGAAGGCTCAGGCCGTCTAGAAGCACCTGCCCTGGCACCCATGAGACGCCATCGTAAAGGCCAGCTCTGCCACAAAGCTTGGCTGAGCCCAGACCATCCCTTCATCCACGTGGTACCAGTAAAAATGAAACTCTAAAGCTTAATTATTATCCAAAGGCTTTATATATTTAGAAATGCTCAATCAACAATTTGCCCACACAATTTGAGGTGTTACCCAATACCTAACCTTAGATAAAATTTGTTACGCAGGACTGTTCTTGATACATGCATGGTTCTCCATGGCTGCTACATCTGATCTCCTCCTCCTAGCTCTTCCTCTTCCTCTCCTCCTGACTCCTCACCCCATCTACCTCTCATACAGCCCAGTTGCCGAGCTTTATATAAATGTAGTGGGAAGATAGCCTGTTACAGTAGAGTACTTGTCTAACGGGTACCCTCAGTTAGGTCCCTAGCACTTTATAAACAGCATGGAGGATCATTTCGGGCTCCATAGGGAATTCTGGGCTAGGCCAGCCTGGAATATGGGAGATCCTGTTTAAAAACACAAAAACAAACAAACAAACAAACAAACAAAAACGGAACCCAGGACACACTAGATACACAAAAATAATTGAATTGCTTCCATACTCTAATATTATTTTTTAAAACCAGGGACATATAAATCTGTCATAGAAAAACAAGTAGTTAATGACTATACACAATAGGATCAGCAATAACTAAAGTGGAGATGTCATTGGTAGCATCTATTTTAGCAATATGGTTACCTTCAGTTTCTAACAGATATTTCTGTTACATTAAAACGGTGCAGTATCTGAGGGTCTCCTGTGCAAGGGCTGACAGTGGAGAACCAAGCCTCAGGCTGTACATGTTGGTCTCACTGGGGAAAATGAAACCTGTTTTGAAAGAAACGACTTTCTGAGTTCGAGGTAGTTTTGAAAGAACTCTGTACTGGTTGCTTAGTGGATGGTATTTAAGAGATGAAAGCTCTCAGTTTAAAAGAAATGGAAAAAGCAAAATGGAGTACCAGAAACACTATCCAAGCAACATGTATAGACTGGGCTACTGGACACCACTGACTTTTCTGAGGTAGCCCGTATTCCTGGCACCCCTGTCCAAAGAGTGAATGTTTGTGTCTATATCTGAAGCTACTGTTAGTGAGTGTTGGCTGCTGCATGGTATGCTGTACAGGCCATAACACTGATGTTTAAACAGTGATTTAAACAGTCTCTGTTAAAGCAAGCACTGAAGTTCTGTCGAGCTGTTGCCATCTGTTTGAAGTCAGTGATGCCAGCAGCTTCCTCTTTGTCACTCCTTTCTAACTCATTCCGAAATGAGGCTGTTGTAGCTCCAGCACTAGGCTGTGAGCCCTGCAGTCACCTGTGGCATGTTCTTCCTTTCCTGTTGGCCCTGCAGTGGCTATGTTTGGATGAACAGTGTTGGAGTTATCCCCTTGTTCATTTTTAGGTTCTAGGGGCATTGGCAAGCAGAAGAGAGGTAGAGGGCTTTTGCCTGCTCATATAGAACAGTGTGACTTTCATGAATGTATGCTTAGTGCCAGTTGTCAGGGATGCCTAAGAAAAACTCTGGTAGATAAAAATAGTACCTGGAGAAAAGATTACCCATGACATGAAAATGCCTGCATGTGAGTCTGGCAGGTTTTAGATGTGGGGCCTCCGTTTCCTTACGAACATCCCAGAGTCTTGCATCTCACAGTCCTAACATTTCCAACACCTTAGTTTCTTCCCCCACATGCTGCCTCCTGCAAACACACCCCCTCACTCACAGCATATTGTTCTGTAAAGTGGTTGTGGAATTAACATTTTTCCTGGAAGGACTGTATCTGATTTAATGACCAAATCATTTTAAGGCAGCACAACAGAATTTTACAGGAACAAAATTTCTCCCTTCACACCGATCATGCGTGTTTTACTCGAGTATTGAGTCATTAGCATGTTTATAATGGTTCTAATTTAGCACAACATTTTCTGAATTTTATCCTTGAGTCATTTACAAATTGTTCTTATTGAGTAAACAAAGGGAACAGATTGCATTTTATACTTAGCAATTTATCTGAAAGAAGAGGGGAGGGTTAATTGTTTTAAAGTTTTGGTCTGTTTGGGGAAGTGAGCCTGCTTTCTCATTGCTAGGCATACATGCCTTTCTTTTCATCGTTTTGGAAGGAGGGTATGCTGTGGAGGAGGAAAATGAAGACGAAGGAGTAGGCCAAGGTTGGCCACTCCCACAGGGGAGTATGGAGCACAAGGGGGCTGGCACGAGATTATCCCAAACAGTTGGTGCATTCCTTAATGATCAAGTGCTTGACAAGTCCAGTCTTTCCTGGCAGAGCATCTGTGTTGATGTTTATACCGCTGCCCTGCTGTATGGGAAAGGCATGCTTTCTCTGCTGCTTGCCTAAAAATAGGATGGAGTATAGCATTGTATGAGATATTTTAAGATAGCAGAAACATTTAAGAGGTTAAAGGTTTGGCTCTCAGATCAGAAAAGCTCAGTGATATAGTGTGCACTGTTCTTTCCACACTGGATTGTCTATGGAGTTGGTTGGAGATCTGCACACTGGGTTAGAGAAGTTATTTCTAGGTTTGTTTGGTTCAGTCTGAAAAACACACTCTGTGGGCTTTTCTGTCAGCTCTCTGCATGAAGTGCTTGCTTGAAAACAGACTCTATTTATACCCCTTGTTCTTATTTGGAAAGTCAGTTGTTTCATATTGTGTGTGTGTGTGTGTGTGTATATGTGTGTGTGTGTGTGTGTGTGTGTGTGTGTGTGTGTGTAGGGACAGTCATCATGGAGCATTGCTTTGTATGTTATAGTGACTTCAAAATAAAACTGGCACATTTTAGTGTCTAATTATTTTTAGTGAGCTTGGAGGGTTTTAATTAAAATTTAAGAGTGCTCTTCAAGCTCTCCAAGCTCCAATTTCATCCCACTGTACTGTGGAGCTCTTGCCACTGTGTGAAAAGACGCACATAGCTGACGACTGCATCTGTGTGTCCCCGGTGAGAGCACTTGGAGCTGCTGAGGGGCGACTAAATGGACATTGTCAGGTTTGGCTAGAAACTAAAGTCATGGGCACTTCAGATAAATATCAGTGTTTGGGAAGACAGAGAAAAGTGATTGCATTTGAAATAGGTGATTCCAATGGTAAAATGAAGGAATGCCTTTACAATCATCTTAAGTACCAGTAAAGTACACATTTCTTCTAATGTGTACACAGGGACTGAAGCATTTGCTTCTTCACTAGAATATTTGAAAGATATTTTCTGTCTCATGTTTGTGGTAGTTTAGCCCTCTGACTTTCAATATCCCATGGAAGTGAAAGGAGTAACAAATGTTTACTCACAGATAAACTGTTTCAAAGTATACGGAGACATTTCTCATTATTCTGTCTTCTTCCTTGGCTTTAATTATGATTTATTTACTCTCTGACACAGACGATAAAGCTTTATCATAGTACTCCTGAAGCCATTTTAAAAAAATATATATATATAGGGAGTAATTGAAAATTGTTCCTAAAATATCTGCCCACAGATTAATCCACCTTGAACTTCTATTATTCCATAAAATTTGTTATTAGCCTGCATATTAGCACACCATGGTGAATCACAGCCTTTACTCAGTCCAGAGTCTCAGTTTCTAAGAAGCAGAACCATATTTTGCATTGTTTTGCAGTGTATTTTAAATTACATCAGTCCTGAATTAAATCTTTCTTTTGTTAGAAAAGTTTAGAATATGTTTCCTGAAAGATAAAAACTTAAATTTGAAAAAATAAGCAAACAAACAAACAAAATCCCCAAACTCACCCTCCAAACCAGCCTACCAAAAGCTCCATAACCCAGGAGTGGTCTTGAGATAAGGAACCTCTACATCTCTGCTTCAAATGGAGAAGAGCTAGAATCAGATTTCCACCATTCATAAATTAATAGGCAAAATAACTTGAGGCCCTGGGGTTACACTGAGTAGGTGTTGGGTAGAAGGTGACCTCCAGCTTCTGGTGACATGCTACACAATGTCAGAGCACTGTAAGTTATACCTGTTTTTTTTTTTTTTTTTTAACATGTTTACATTGTGAGACTACTGTGTACCATACATAGTATTCTGATCGTTTCTCTCAGTCTTGAAAAGTCATTTGGTTCTATAGCTGCAGACAGCTCAGTCACAGAAATTTGAACAGTCAAACTTAGATAATGAAATTTACTGTCACTGTCTTCTTGAGTGGAGAGTTGTCTTCAGATTAATCAAGTGAAACATATTTGTTCCATGACAGAACCCTAAAGTATTTAGGGAACATTTGTTTTTGTCCCCATTTAGAATCACTGTGATTGTTGTATTGAGGACACTCTCTGTCTTGCTCTTTCTGTGTGGAGTGTAAGGTCTCATTTATGTAGTTCTCCCTCTTTGATCTTTGCAGTTGTGCTAAATCACAATGGGATAAAGTCTGCTCTGACCAGCTGCCTGCTGCTGATGTACTGGAAGGCTGTTGTAGAATGGGAAGGGAGCCTCACATTTGACCTGCATCCCTACCCAGATACTGAGTGCATTAGTCTGGTCCATGGGACTGGGACCTTTGTCAATACAACTTTTCATATGTAACTTTGGACCTTTTATATGTTTCCTCATCTCTAATCAGAAAGTCCCCCAGGACAGAGGGGCTGGGTGACAACCAGCTTCTGGCCAGTCACACTCATTTCACTTGCTTTACAGCACCAGCGTGGTTCTTGAGGGTCTTGCAGTTGGATGAGTAGCCAAGAGACACTGTTAATTTTAAGCCCTAGAATTAAGATCAAAGGATAATGAAGTTGTATGAAGTGACTATTAGTGCCCTCAGATAAATATTATCTGTGGTTGCTATTAAATATATTTCTGTCTATAAATGTAGACACACAAAACCCGTTTTATCTTTTCCTTCAGCTTTTTCTACGTAAGTGGGAGCTGGTGTAGCTGGCTGTTGTGTTAGCAAGGATGGATGTGTTAGTAGAATGTCACATGCTTTGGAGCCTGTGAATGTATAGCTCTCCCGTGAAGCCTGCTGGGTGTATGTTGGAGTATCCATTTCTGTTGTCCATAGAGCTGTCTTCGTCTCCCATGGAGCTTCAGCACTCTTTCCTGGGATCTCTGGGGTATTTTGAATCTATTTATAGAAATTATAGACATGTTTTACATTGAGTGTGTGTGCGTGTGCCTGTGCGTGTGCATGCACACTCGAGCACCCGTGGACTTGACTTTGTAACCATCCTTGTGATACTGGGGTTCTGTCTGACCAGTATCTTTACTCTAAGTTGACCAGACGTCTGGGACTCCTGCATCTGTGCTAGTGAGCATCAGTTTAGTACAATGATGGGGGAAAATGTAGCAAGCCCTCGTAAAGTGTAAAATTCAAGACTATTGATCTGCCTCATCGTTATCCGATGTTATAACCATCTTGATTTGATTGGAGAAACAATAAGACCTGTCATGCACGCCTTCAAATATTTGCTCTTTGGCTCTATAAACTCAGTCTTAACATTAGAAAAAAAATCCAGGTACTGAACAAACCACATGCAGCATTTCTGATGTGATGTGGAGAGAAGGCAGGGAGGGCAGGAGCTCTCTAGTAACAGCCTTCTATGTAGAGGAGACAGGGCCTGTGACAGCATCAGCGCTTTCATGGCTCTAGATCTGGATTCCATCCACTCCCTGATTGATTGATCTCATTGCAAACAGACGTTAATTGTTTTCAGCAATACTTTGTAATCATGTGAAGGTCTTCTCATCTCTTAAGCAAGGATCACTGCCTTTTCCAGAGCTTATCTAGTCTCTAAAGCCCTTTAGAGCCATCTTGACCTAACTGTCAATCTGAAAAATTCAAGGTGGATTTGGAAGCTAAAGGGGGAAAAACCTGAAAGGGAAAATACTCAAAGATAGGTGCTGATATGTGGGAGAAAAAGCATTTGGAACTGGAGGAACCATTTTAAATATAATTTTAAAAGAAAGTTATCAGAATTTTGACACTTGGAATGTTAAAGTTTAATGGGAGTTTTAAAATCTGCATTCCCTGGAAACATGGCCTATTTGTTAAGAGCTGAGTCTTTGAAAGGTACACGCAGACAGTGGTAAGCAGGAGGCGTACTCGTGAGTCCATCTGAATCCTGAGACAAAAACAACACACACAGAAGAAAAGAGATTGTTAGTACAGTGTTCTCGCGTTTGGACTTCTGTAATATTATGAATCTTTATAAATACATACATACTTACTCCTTGTAATTTAGAACATTATTTTAAAGTACAAAAGGCCAGACAGTATTTAAACAGCTGTTTTCTTTAATAAACATACGTATTACTTTTTGTATAAATGTTTTAGCAGATTTCACCATGAGGGCACAAAGAACATCTTGATTTTATTTACTTGCCTAATTTTTAGTTTTTCAAAAGTTGAATTTCTTTTTTTTTTTTTTTTTATGTGCTAAATAGTTACAGGTCAGTTGGCTTCTTCTCCCCTAACAATTTATCATGTTTCTTGCACAGCATATAAATTTTGCTTAGCCTTAAAAAAAAAAAATCACCCAGGCTAAAAGAAATATCATCTAAATTTAAAGCCACAGAGAAGAGCCTTTGTTCTGTCTTATCAGTCTGATAAATGATAAACACTGATTAATATTGCTAGAATTAGGCTGCTAAGCATGGATTACGGAACACTATCATCCTGAGGCAATAGTTTACCTTAGCTATGGTGTTTTATTACAGAGCAAAGGTGGAATTAAAACAACAGCAACAGAAACAGCATTTGCTTGTTTTCCAAGGAGCCTGTTGCTCAGGCAGCTAGCCCTCTGGGTCCGTAGCACACATCTTTAATACTTGCTTTTGTGTTTTAATAGATTCCTCCTGCATGGAAAAACTACTTTCAAAAGATTGGAAGGAAAAAATGGAAAGACTAAATACAAGTGAACTTCTTGGAGAAATCAAAGGTAAAATATAAAAAGTATTAAATGTGTTCAGGTGTTATTTCACATGCCTCATGCAGCTGCTGGTCTTTGTGCCAGGACCCTAAATTCTCACTTCTAAATTACTGAAGAGTAAAGAAATCTACTCTTCTTTCCGTGGAAGAGTAGATGTGATGCATCCCTCAATGTCTTCTCTGTAAACTCTGCACTACGGACATCTGCTGCTCCCAGGGTCAGTGTACAAACTACCTTCTGAATCTACTTGACAAAGATGGAGGAGAAGTTTTGTCAACAAAGAACAGTTTAAAATAGTTTGTTCTGTTAGAATCATAGTACTAGCACAGTTTATAGATCGAAGTTATTTGTGTGATTTTTTTTTTCTGTGAATTGGCTCTCTATAAAATCCCAACCAAAGCAGATGGAATAGGCCCTGCATCACGTTTTATGGGTGATTTTGGAGACCTATTTATCTTGGTTTGCATTCTGCCTATATCACTTTATGCCTGAGTAGTTTTAGCTAAACACTGGAGTTTCCTACATCTCTTACTCCCTATATCCATGGAGGTGATATGAGCATCTACTTTATATGCTCCTTAAGAGAGAGAGAGAGAGTTGACACAAGTAAAGGTCTCGAAACTGTATCACTTGGCACTGACAGACTCTGTGGGAGTGGGGCTTACAGTGATAGTTACTGTTAATATGCCCATTGGACTGGGAACTGATTCATAGCAAAGAGGGTTCTGGGATTTAGCATTTCCTGCCCTTGGAATCCTAAATTATCTTTGTTTTTTCTAGTTTATTTATTTTTGTGGTTCTGGGAACTGAACTAGACAGGAACCAGACTAGGTGTTAGGAAGCCCCATAGATTCATCCCCTACCTGTATGTAATCCTTCTAAAACACTGAGAAATGAAGGAGTATAGTGTATTTCAGCATTGCTATCCTGCGAGCAAAAAATCTGTTCTTCTGGACTAATCCAGCTCTTGTGTGGACGTCTTTCTGGAAAAGTGTTATTTTCTTAAACTTATGTGTCACAAGAGGAAGCCAGAGCCCCCTAAAAGTGTCATCAGTCATTGCTCACAAACTCCAACCTCTGTTTGTAGGAGCACTTCAGAGACTTGATCACATTAGTTTTCTGGATTTATCAAACAGTTTTGGGTCTTTTAGCTCAGTTAAGACAACCACTTGGTAGTGGATACTTCATGAAAATGTTATTTTTAGTTTATTGTAGAAAGTTGATAGAGCTCTGGTTCCATTCAACTCAAATGCAGAGAACAGTTGTTCTTCCCAAAGAGTAATTAATAGCTCGTTCCATTAACTAACACATGTCAGAATTAAGTGGAAATGGAATATTATTTGAATTTTACTGCTTCTGCTTCGTACTCATAAAGACCATTTGCTATTTTGGAAAAAACAGAATCTCAACATAACTGGTGGGTAGAAAGAAAAGTCATTATGACATATTCTCCATCCAGCTGCAATAACACGGGCTGTGCGACTTCACACGTCATTTTGTGTTTTCTTCTCTTTCCAGAGCCATTGCTTTTATAACAGTGAGGACAGAAATGGCTTATGCAAAGGCAAGCGTTTGCCAACATGAGTGATGGGGTCTTGCTTTCTCCCACAGCATGGAAGTTAACATTTTACTATCTCCATGATAATATACTTTGGCTTTTTATACACTTCAGGGTGTCTTTCCTCTCATACCTTTCAATTTTATTTATATTTAACTCTAATTATGAGCTTAAAAATTCAAAAATAAGCAAAAGTTTCAGATGCTCAAAATGTGTAATTCTCACAAATTAAACATACAAAATCAAGCCTTTCTATGCTATTTCTCTGGAGACCTATAGCTTCCAATGGTGAACTATTCTGAATTTTATAGACATAAATGATAATATTCTTACTGAATTTTCTGTTTAACTTGTTCTACATTTTTCTTTTTATACATTTTAGCATTTTGTCACCACAAACATTACATACAGAAAATTTATCAATCATACACTAATTAGACATTAAAAACCTTAATAAAGTGGTAATTCAAATCCTCTGGTTTAACCGATGCTGAGAGAACACACTTTTTTTGTCCTGTGTGACTTGGCCAGCTGCATTTCTGCGCTCAGGGCCATCTCTCTGAGGGTGTAAAGATGGTCTACCCTTTGAGGATTATGTACTGTTGTGAGTTATCAGTAGCTCCTATCTTAAGCATTGTATGTCAGTGGGTCCTATTGTTCCCTGATTCCAAAATTCATACGTATTTATTCATAAGAAATAGCATTCAACATACAAATATTTTTAAATTCTGCATAAATCTCATGGCACAGGCTTTCTGCTTTAACTTTCATCTATGCCCTAAGTTTTGTGTAAATTTAGTGCCTCCTCCCTTATGAGCTGCTCCTTCTGCTTCATGCAGATTTTCATTTGGATAGTCTTTAAAAATCATTATTGGCAAAAATGTGGCATAAAGTAAGGTTGCCTTCTGTCAACCAACCCATTTTACTCAACACCAAGCTTCTCATTTCCCTCTAAAGGACTTGTCCCATGCTTGCTGGCTGTCAGAGCTTGAGACTTCTTGGGTATATTTAATAGTGTCACATCCTGGCACATACATGCCTGCCTTCTTTCCCCTTTAAATATTTGACTCTGTTGAGATTTGTTTGGGTAGGTATCTCCCACTCTTAAGATTAGATACTATTCTGTCATATTTTCTTCCAATTAGTTGGCTCTGTGTTGAAACATTTAACCTTTTATTCCCTCCTAAATATATTTAGATGTATAATGCCAACTAGAGTTAAAGTTTTTTTTAAAAACAGTTAAAAATAACATTATACATTGTGACTGAATGCTGTGATCACTCTTCACTTGAAACACTATCTTTTCTTATACTTTATTATACATTTGAAACCATTTATATATTTTTTTACTAGTACTTTAGTAATAAATATAGTATATTTTATATTTATCATTTTTATCAAAGGTATTTTCATACCTTTAAAAAAGTTTGTCTTGGATTGTTTTATATAAGTGTTAATTAACATTAAATGTTTTAAAATTACATTTATATAAAACTATTAGATGAACATCTTTATAAAATCATAGATTTTCATTGGGAACAATTTATTCAATTTTTCTTTGAAGATTTATTAACTCGTGTGTGTGTGTGTGTGTGTGTGTGTGTGTGTGTGTGTTGCCTGCATGTATGTGCATGCAGTACCCAATAAGGCCAGAAGATGGCACTAGATTCCCTGGAACTGGAGTTACAGACAGTTGTGAACCACCACGAGGGTATTGGGAACAGAACTCAGATCACCTACTATCATGTTCTTAACTACTGACCTATCTTTCCATCCCCCTAACCAATATTTGTATGTCCCTCAAAAACATTTTGGTTCTAATTCTGCACATTTTCTTTCATCTTTTATCCTTCAATATTGTTTTTCTTCTGTTACTGTATTTAGAGATCATACTAAGTTTGGCAAATCAGTTTTACTGATTCACTGTATAATTTCCCTTTTTATAGAGAATATTGGGCCTAACAATGTAGCAGCTGACCAGAATGCCTTTATCTCATCACTTCATATCCAGTCACCTAGATTGCTTAGGGCAAAAGAGACAGAAGTGAAATTTTCGACATAGTTTTTAATTTATAGTGTTACTTTTAGTATTTTACACTTTTTACTGACATAGCTATTTTTTTTAAATACCATCTCATGTACCCCAGGCTGAATTTTGAATTTGTTATAACCAAAAATAACTCTGAACCCTTGCTTCCTCTGGCACACATCACCATGCCTATGACAATTGTTATTTTTTTTTTCCTAAAATACAGTTTATCATTGAAAATATAGTTTTTTATCATTAAAAATACAGTTTTAACTCTAGTCTCTTAGATGACTCTAAGAAGTTGTATTGTGTTTATAGCACACTTACTGGTTTGGGGGATTTGAATTCATTATGAAACAAATCCAGGTTAATTGTGGGATAGTTGTCTTTTAATGTCCTGCAGGGTGCATCTCTCATAAATTGGATTGATTTGTATTTGTATTTATTTGTCATATATATATATATATATATATATATATATATATATATATATATAACATATAACTTCCTGAATTCAGAGTACAACTGGTCTTTCCTTCTTAGATTATGTAATAGAAGTAGAAAATATTTATGTATGTATATATTATATATATAATTTCTTGAAATTCTGAATAATATATTCTGAAAACACCAGAGCCTAAAAACATTGTTTCCTTTTAAAGGTAGGTTATTTTTTTTTCATAAAATACTTTTTCTGGCTGGGCGGTGGTGGCGCACGCCTTTAATCCCAGCACTTGGGAGGCAGAGGCAGGCAGATTTCTGAGTTTGAGGCCAGCCTGGTCTACAGAGTGAGTTCCAGGACAGCTAGGGCTACACAGAGAAACCCTGTCTCGAAAAACCAAAAAAAAAAAAAAAAAAAAAAAAAAAAAAAAAAAAAAAAAAAAAAAAAAAAAAAACCTTTTTCTGAAGTCATAGTCTGAGATTTTTTGGATATTATCATTGATTTAATCTGTAGTACTCAGTATTTCAGGCTTCTGTGTATTTTCTGTTATATATCTAAATCTTACTTTTGCTTACTTACTTTTTCTTTCTGTCTTTCACTGCTCTTGGCAGTAGTTTTTCTACTATTTAGCTATTTACCCTAAAGGTGCAATTTTAGGAGTTATGTGTTGATGCTGACCCCTTCAGCATGCATCAAATAATCATCTTGCCTTTGTTGGTACTGTTTTTTTAAATCTCGATTTGCTTCCTACTTTTTGTTTGTTTGTTTTTATGTACTCTAACTTCCCACATTAAATGCTTCATTTAAAACTTTTATGCTTAATATTAAAGGCACTTGGTTATGAGTGCGTTTCGAGAAACAGCTTTATGTAGCCCTGACTGTGTGGTTTTAGAATTTTTGCCATTTTATGACAATTTAATAATTATATCATTTGCTGACTTAGGTTGACATATTTTCCATAAGTTTATATTTCATTTTAAAGTCATGTTATGTAACAAAATTACTATAAGGAGGGAATGGCCACCATCAATCTTAGTAGAATATTCTAGAAATATATAGTGGAAAAAAGTGGGGCCATAGAATGTTTAAGAGAAGACTGAAAAAATGAGTCTTCAATCCAGACACCTTAATATTCCTATACAGTTAATAAGCAATGATTTTTTTAAGATTTCACTTTAAACACTGCTTCCAAATGAAGCTCAGCAAGGCTGCTAAAACCCATGGATAGCAGCCGAACTACTGCAAAAGTTTGTGCAACAATGGGTCAAAGTTGTCAATGAGTCTGTGTCTTGTCTAGTATTTTTATTGCTTGTTTAAAGGTTTATTTTATTATTTTAAAAGTATTTATTTATTTATTGATTGATTGTTAATTATTGTTTTGCCTGCATGTATACCTGCATGAGGGTGTCAGATTCCCTGGAACTAGAATTGCAGACACTTGTGAACTGTCATCTGGGTGCTGGGAATCGAACTTGGTTCTTTTAGAAGAGCAGCCAGTCAGATCTTTTCTCTCAAAGTAAATAGCCAGGATTGGCTATGAGACTATAGGTCTTCAACCCCATCAAAAATCCAGAATGACTGAGTTAACTGAAATTATGGGAAGCACTAAGCATAGCTTCTAAAACTTAGCCAATTTATAGAGACCACTGAACACCTGGAAAGCCCCTATACTACGGAATGTTGGAGCATCAAATCTTCAGCCTTCTGGCCCAGAATCATCTGACAGACCTTAGTGATGCAGAATTATTAAGGGCGGATTACTCTGTCTAGGCAGATATAATCATTTGACTATTCTGCAAGTGTGTCCTTTTCTGGATAGTAATTTGTCTGTAGATGGAAAGAGGCAATTCTTGCCTAGGGGCTGTCACCGCACAACTGGAGTAACTCCAAGGATGCTCAATTTCTTCTTAGAATCCATGACAGGAAGCTGTCAGGAGCAGACAGGTCTCTAATCAAAATGAACATTAATATAGAAATATTTGTAACGTCAATTCTATGGACTTGTGATGTTTTGAAAACCAACTATCCATGTAAGGTAACCTAGACTGTTACCTATAGTCTCATAGCCAATCCTGGCTATATTTACTTTGAGAGAAAAGATCTGAGTGGATGGTTTTCAGCTGACATTCATTCTAAAGCCAAGAAAAAAGCCAGGTTCAAAACAAAGTGTTTTAGTTGGGAGAAATGACAGAAGTTCTGGTTAGTCAACAAAATGATGGACTGGGTATTAGGACTATCTTGTACCTCACTGGTACAATTAGGAATAATTATGCTCTAATTGCATTTTGAGAGAAACGTTTTATTTTAACAGGAAGGGTGAAGGTAGGTGATGAGAGAGAGAAGGGGGGGGGGGACATGGAGGCAGATGTTCACATGTATCCACCAGTCAAAGATAGTTTATATATCTAGGTTGGGTATTGGGTTACACTTCTGACTGAGCATTACCAAACTTAAAGCCTTTGATTAACATTTAAAAAATGTATAAAAGCAAAAAGGAAAAGGGGGCATGGGATAGGGGTTTTCTAGGGAGGGGAAAGGGAGAAAGGGGATGGCATCTGAAATGTAAATAAAATATTAAAAAAATAATAAAGCAAACGATTGACCAAAAAGAAGAAGAAGAAGAAGAAGAAGAAGAAGAAGAAGAAGAAGAAGAAGAAGAAGAAGAAGAAGAAGAGCAGCCAGTGTTCTTTACTGCTGAGCCATCTCTCTAGGACCAATTTTATTATTTTATATAATGCATATGTATGTGGCTGTGTGTGGATATGTGCATAGAAACACGGGTGCCCAAGAAAGCTAGAGGTTTGTTTGGTTTTCATGATGGAAAAATGGCTGAGAATACATTTTACAGGGGGCATTTCTGCAAATGGTTCCAGTGTTTTTCAGAGCTACTACTGAATTGCAATCATGTAGAGCATCCAGTGCTGTGTTTGAGGACCTGGTTTGACCTTCATCAACTTTGGTCTCATCATGTGCACTAAGGAGCAGAGAGGTGCTGTGCTGGTTCTTCCTCATGGTTCTTTCTAGAAGATTTAAAGGCAGAAACTATTATGTGCTCATAGCAAATACTGAAGTGACAATATAAACTTAAGCTGGGTATGGTGGTCAGGCCTGTAATCCAATACTCAGGAGGCTGAGGCAGGAGGATTGTAGGCTTGAGGCCAGCTTGGATTATATTGTGAGTTCACAGTGAGCCTGGACTACACAGTGAGGCTCTGTCTCCAAAACCAACAAGACAGCACACAAAGAAAATACAGCATGAGAGTGCCCTGACAAAGGTGACTGGGGAGCTGTATTGGACATATGTTCCTGACCCACCTTTGCTTGACTAAATCCCAGATGGGTAGATGGCTGCCTTGCCTCAAGTTTTTAGACCTTGTGGGACAGAGAATCGAAAAGAGAAATCATGTCTCTTGTATTCTTCTTAAAGGTGACCAGCTATTAGGATTCAATTATGTACTGGTCTAGAAATCAATCCAATATGGGAAATAACATTCTACTTTTGGAAGACTGGATCGGGACTTTGTCAGAGACATATTTGGAAGCTAGTTGTAGCTCCCTATGATGTTAGGATAGCAAGAGATAATGTTGGGACAGGATCTGGATTTCAAACAAGGGTTAGTGCATGTTTTAAGGCTCTTTTAATTGTCAAGCTAAAATTCGTTTTGTTTCTTCTACAATATTTATTGTAAGTTGCATTGACTGTATAATTTCCAATTATGTTAATGTGTTGAAACCTGGCATGTTTCTTACAGGGGTCTATCAACCAGCTTTCATCTCACTGCCCTGAGTATTAGAAAACCTTGATTCTCTAAAAAAAAAGCTTGAAAGTACTGGAAGAAGTGACTTAGGCTTTAAGCAGAAACAAGAGGGTAACAGGCTTGATTATTGCTGTTATAACAGCTTTAATTCCATTAATTGCTAGCACCAGTGCTTATGCAATAGCATTGACACAATGAGTTAAGACAACTATTTTTGTTAACCATCTAGCAAAAAAATGTTACTAATGTATTGAGTATAGTAAATGATTTATATATCCTTTATTTGAAACAACGAATGATGCTGTATAACCCATTCAAATTATCTGAAAGAGGTTCAGGGTTCAAGAGTTAGGAGCCATCCCAAGTGTCATGACAAATATCATTAGAATAGTGTTACTTTTGAAATTCACAATGATTGTCATTATAATTACAAAAAAGTCTAAAGACACCTGTAGGATATTTGGCATAACAACACACCTCTCTGGGTGTGTTGACTTTGCATAGTGAGATTATGAATTTAAAGAATGGTGCTCTGTTGACCTTTCATGCTGCAGATAATGCCAATAAAATTATCCATGACCTGAGCTCAGTATTTCCATATTGGTCAAATGGCATATATAGCTTGGTCAGGTTAGCCCTTCTTGTCCTGGGAATCCTTTTATTCCTGCCCATTATGTTAAAGCTTATCTTGAACAACATCAACATGTTGGCAGCCAAAGTACATGGCTTAAATCTAAAAATAGACTCCCAGACAGAGCTATTAAATTAACAGGCTGGCAAGCCAAGGACAGGTAAGATTCTGCACAGAGCCTTACCAACCTAAGACAGAAATGTATTGCCTTTGATAATGCATATTCCATAATAGGTAAGGAAGCCATTCTTGTCAGAACGACCTAAGTCAGGCTTAGTCTCGTTAACGAAATAAAAAAGGGGGAAAGGTGGAGAGCCTTTGGGGCTGCTTGGCAAGAAGCTGACATGGGCCAAGGACAAGGAAATGGGCTGCTTGGCAGGAATATGACATTGGCCAAGGACAAGGAAGTAGGCTTCAAGCAGAAATCTGACATTAGACTAGAACAAAGAAGTAATTTCAGGTAGGAATCTAAATTGTAGGCTACAACAAAGAAGTAATCGCAAGCAGGAATCTAAATGTTAGGCTAGAACAAGGAAGTAGGCTTCAGACATGAAAATGACCTTGGGCTAGGACAGGGAAGTAGGTTCAGATACTGTGGTCATCCTCATTAGCCTTTAGAAACAGTGTTCATGGGAGTGTTCATGTAACTGGGTTTAATGCCTTGCTTCTTTTTTTGACTATTTGTGTTTATTTTATTGCTTGTTCCTCGACTATTTGCATTTATTGTATTGCTAGACCCTCAACCTAGAACTGACCTTAATACATGCATGTAATCAAAATGGTATAAAAGCATAAAGGAAGAGGGGGTATAGGATAGGGGGTTCCAGGAAGGGGAAATGGGGAAAAGGGATAACATTTGTATTGTAAATAATTAAAATATCCAATTAAAAAAAAGTTAAAAGAAAAAGAAAATACAGCAGGAACCAAGAAGGAACTTCATTCTAACACCTTTGTAAAATACTTCTGAGTGCCTGGTTTCATCTCAGCTTTGATTGCCAGCAAGAATCCTCAGAGGAAAGGAAAGGCACGCAGAGAGTCATGGTTAATTTCAGGGCATGATGGGTCTTAAAGGTCAAATAGAGTAGGATGTTCTAGAAGTAGCTTAGGCAGGGTTGTTATCTCCAGGTCAGAATGGATCTTCCAGTTTCCGCAGAATCAGCATTCTGTACCAATCACTGACTTCCATGCCCAGGGACTCCTACTTGGTTTAATCTCATAGGAACCTAAACCACAGTGCAGGTGCTTGCTCCCCACCTGGCTCCCCCCTTTCGAATGCTCTGTTGTAGAAGTGATGGTGCCCACTGTTTTCTGCTTTAAAATAATCACAGTACTCAACTGGCTGGGCAGGAACAATGATTGTATACCTTGAATATTCATTTATAAGTGAGATCTTCATTGGGGAGACTTCAAAAAAACTAGAAACAGACCTTGGCTAATGGATTAAGAGCACTTTGTGCTCTTGCAGGGAACCCAAGTTTGATGTCTAGCATACAGATGTTGGCTTACAACTGCCTATAACTCCAGTTCCAGGACAGCTGATGTCCTTTTCAGGCCTCTGCAGACACCAGGTATGCATATCATATATATGCATATGTATACGTATATATGTATATACATATACATTTATTTTTTACTATTTATTTATTTAATTTTTAGGTGTATATGAGAGCAGTTGCATATATGCACATACATATGCAAGTGCTTACGTATACATATAAAAATAAATAAACAAATTTTAAAAACCCAAAACAGAACAGAAATGCCTAGGGGTGAATCTTTTGCCACCTTACCAATAAAACCAGCAAAGTTCACTCATTTAGTGATTTTTAAAAATGTGTTCAAATAAGAATGTGTCAATGTTTGTTTAGATTTAATGTATTTTAAACTTCTAAATTGAAATTTTTTAATGCCCCGAGTTGTGAATTCAGGGACATTGTCTTCTTAACTCCTTCTTTTATGAGATGATACAGTTGATTGACAGCCAGAGCCTTTTGTACATGTTCCTATAGCATCACATCGAGAGTCACAGATGCTCAAAAAGTTAGAGCTGGAGGCTTTTTGTCTGTTATACAATCCAACTTGTTTTTCTCCAGATAAGTCCAGAAAGCTGCTCTAAACCACATGGTAAATTACTAAGGTAGAAACTTAATATTTGGCTTCAAGTAACATGTTTAGCCAATTTCATGTAGTCTTTTGGATGTCTTGTAATCAATAGCGAGTAATTACGGGAGAACTCCTGGATTCCTTTAGCCAGCAGCAAATGCACAAAGCGGCCCCTCTGAACACATCCACACATTTGGATCCAGCAGCACACACGGTTTCGGTTTCTAATTACACCGCTTTGCATGAGTGTAGACATTTCAGAGCTCTCCTTTGTACTCTATGCTATAAACATCTTTTGCTTCTTTTGAAGTCTGTGTGATATACATGAAGCAATTAAACGCCCCCCCCCCCAACTGGAGGTTGGAGACACAAGGTCTTCTTAATTAAAATTCTAACAAAAGCTACTGGCAAAAATTCCTACTATATGATTAAGGTCTAAAGTATTATGATACATTAGACTCATTGTTAACTGGCAGGATTAAAAGAAATCGATATGTTGGGGTAAGATCAGCTGAATCTAATTAGCAAAATCAATGTTTATATAAAAGAAAATACTAAAGTTTAATAACAGGTTCTGCTTATAAATATAACACTGGCTAAAATTGTTCTTTGTTGTTACTGCATTGACCACATAATCATGTTTTAAATTCACTGAATAAGAATCGGAAACTTCTTTCTTGTAGTTAATTATTATAATTAAAACACAAAACTTTAAAATCATATCTGGTTTCAAAAGTTTTAATTATGAAAGATTCTTAAATGTATAAATAGTCTTCAATTATAAAATATTCCCAGTGATTCCATTTTTAAAAGGCTAATTTTAGCAAGAGCTTTGTATCAGTCAGAAAGAAGGCAAACTTGGGTAGAAGTAAAAGGAACTAAAGTATTCTTATGCAATTATGATTACATTAATATGCATTAGTCCATCAGTGATATAGCAAAATTAAAAGGGATACATTTTGATATAACATGAAAACAACACATCCTACCTTTTCCTTCCTGATTGCTGTAATGAAGATAAGCCAGTATGGAGAAGAAGAACTTTACTAATTGCAGCCCAGATTTTGAGTCAAATGAAGGTCATTAGCAATTTCCTGGAAGCCCCTCAGATTGCTTACCAGGAAATAGTGGCTAGCAGGACATCTGTAGTTCTCCTGGTGAAATTAGTGAGAATTGGAGTTTTAATGATGTGTGTCAGATGTGGGCTGATGGGGGTGGGGTGGGGTCATGTTGTCTACCACAGTAGGTAATAATATTCTTTGAACAGAAACATTTTTTAACATTTCTCATTAATATACCAACCTATAAATGAACATAGCCATTAGCATGCATAAGTTCGGCCATACTTAAATACACTCCTATGGCGAGTAGGGCTCAGGGACAGGGGCGTTGTAAAGAGAGGGATCTATGTGTGGAGTGGCGCTTACTGGAAAAAGCTGCTCTCAGAGGCTGGTGTGATGATGTCACAACACTGTTGGGTGGCAAATTTAGTCTCAAACACCTTCAACCAAGTCAAGACATCAACCCAAGTCTGACTTACTCTGTGTGTTGATGAGTTTACAGAGGTGCCATCAGCCGTGTACAGACTTGCAGCTTAGCTTTCCTCATGATACTTAAATGAATGGTTGGCTTCAAGTGGGCTAGAATAATTGAAACATTTAATAGTGACAGAAACAGAGGCAAAAATACGTATTCATTCATTCATACAGTAAATTATACAGAAAGGAAGTTTCTGGTTTGCTTCCAGTGGTGATGGAAGAAGAGCATCTGGTGACCACCTCTTGAATCACAAGTGATTTTATAGAAAAAGAGCCAGCATGTGTAAGCCTGAGAGAGAGACTTTATGATAAGCTAAGAAACTTACTTATCATACACATCTGTCAAGTTCACAGTGCAGAGGATGTTGTCAATGTTTGCGCAACCCAAAATCAAGTTATTGCTAATTAAAATTAATTAATTTCAAATAAGTTAGACCTTGCAATATTAACCCAACTTCATTTATATCTTGTTACAATTATAGGTTAGTTATTAAAGACCTCCCAAGCCTTTTGTAGGATTATTAAATGATTGAGTTTAAGCAAGGTAAAAATGTCTTACTCAAAAACTTAAGTGATTCCCCATGTAACTTTTGTTCTTTTTGTTAAAATGGGATGTTCACATTTAATATTTCTGACACATAGTTGGCATAAGGTATTTTGTTTGTATGTTTGTTTTGGTTTTGTTGTTCTTGTTTGTTTGGAAAAAATATTACTCTGTAGCTCAGGCTAGCCTAGAACTCATGGCAATCCTCCTACCTTAGACTCCTGAGTGCCGAGATTATTGTTGTAAGCTACTTCTCCTGATTTGGCTTAATTTGTTTTGAAAATAACTGTGGTAGATGAAATTTACTATGTATACAGTTACCTTAACACTTATACATAGATTTTAGTAAATGCAATCTAGAAAAAAACATTTTAAAATATCCAAACATTCATTTTGCTGTGTCTCACCTCAGCTCTTTTCATGTGAATAAATTATAGGGATTATATATATATATAATTTTTTGTGGAAATATTTATCCATAACTAATTCTTGGAAAAAATTACAGGATGTTACTAGTCTTCTGTTGGACCCCAGCAATGATCTGTGTTTAGCACAGCAGATGCAGTACACCACGTAGGTATCTCCTTAGTTTAGAGTCAGCTCTGGAGCACACTCTCAGGGGTCATAGTTACATCTTATAAAGACCTCCCTCAGTCCGAAAATTTAGGTCATTTTTTTTTCTGGATTGAAAAAGCAAAGCAAAACAAAAACTAGGCAGAGCATTTTTGTCCAGATGATGTTCTTATGAAAGAGGCCTATGCAGTGAACATAACTTGTACATTATTCTGTACATTTTAAATTTATCGCCACTGTTGTTAATTACCACTGAGTGCATATTTAATGCAGTGGGGAAATTTGAAACTATTGAAAAATAAAACTCTGGAGAATTTAGGTCACTTTTAAAAATTCACTGACGTTCTTAAGTCTGGTGGTAAACATCTATTGCATTAACTGAGATGAAATGAGCATAGAGACTACACTGTAAAGAATACAGTTCCCAAGTTTAGTAACATAAGATAAAACCCCTCTTTGAATACAATCTTCAAGAGGGTAGACAGTCAGCCAAACCACCTGCCTGCAGGGTCAGTGGGAGACACTATAACGGAGTGCACATTTTAGCTTCTTTAACTTTAGATAAATTATTTTCCCTTGAGCCTCTTTTCAGCACTTTGGCATTGATTACACCCAGAAATGGACTAAATAGTCCAGTACAAGTTGGTAGCTCTTAGGAAATCTGTTCAAAATAACTGAAACCGCAGAGAAAAGGCCCACGTCTGAATCTCTTCATGATTGTCCAGACTGTTTTAAAGCTCAGAGAATTTGGGTACTGAAAAAGACCTCTACTGCTGAAAGGGTCTGAAAATAAGAAAGGTGCCAGAGGGGCAGAGTTCCTGCTGACCCATATTTTGTCTATCCTTTGATCATAAGCTGGAAGGAAAGGACTTGTTTCACAGAAATGGCTCAACATCATTTAGATGGTTTGGCCAGGAGAGGAAGTGAGGTAGATGAAGGCAGGGTTTGATGTGGAGGTGGGATTCCACAGGTACTGGTTCAGTAGTTCTGCCAGTGTTTTCTCACAGCTATTTGTTCTGTGTGCTTTTATGGTATTCTTAAATATCTCTCCATAGAAGAGATTGAATCTAAATGAGATCCATCCATGCCTTTAAAAATAGTTTCTTGACGTAATAATAACAAGAGATTTGTGCTCTTGCAGTTAAAGCAAAGAATTTTATTCCTGTTCACATTTGTTTAACCAGATTCTCATCACAACAGGTGCACAATTATTTATATGAGTAAAATATTATCAGCCTTCAAAATTAGCCAGGGCAAAATGCAAGTTGTCTGATTAAATAATCAAAGGTGATACTTAAAATACATTTGATTTCCACAGGAATTTTTAAATGTTAAGCCCTGATCTCTTACTCTGAAGTTCAGAGGGAGTTACAATTGTGTAAGTAGTTCTTGTAACTAGTCTGATGTGCTTTGTGAAAGTCATTGGTGTTATGGGGCAAACTATCATCTGATAATGAACTCAGGTCTGATCTTCTCACCTGTCTGTAAAGTGGTGCATATCACGGAAGGTGACTCTTTTTCCCTTGAACATTATTCATCATCTGATCAGAAGGCCCACCAGTCTAGAAAACTAAAATTCAGTGTTTGCTCACTTAAATTCAATTCATGGGTTATAAAATTGAACATATATTTCAGCTTATAAACTCAATAGATTATAGATATATGAAAGTTACAGATTATCTTGGTGAACAGTTACAATGCCTAAGTGGCAGAATACAAGAGAAAAAAAAAAGCCAACCTACCCTGCCCCTCCTGAACCAAACATGAAGCATATCTAGGTGACAACTTCACTGTGGTTTTAAAAGCGCTACAACATCACAGCTGTTAGAAATCAATTACAGGCAGGTAACTGTTTGTTTTCATATCTAAATCTGTTTGTCAATCAGGAGAATGCAATGAATCAGGAGAAGGGATCTCAAAGACAAACCACAGAGTAAGGCGGAGCTTCTGGAGGAAGTCCAAGCCACAAGAATTAGGGCAGGAGTACGGAGGGAACCAAATCCACACGTGCGTGCACATGGCTCCCGGCTTTGACCACATTTTCCAAATCCAGTCAGAAGCTGAGATGATTGGAGCGAACTCTCTGTTTTCTGTTGGGAGTAGACTCATTTTAAGGTTTGTTAGAAGCGGTGTGGTTACCGACGAAGAGAGATTATAAAAGAAACCTGCAGGTTGTTATTAACCGAGGACATTTTCAGTACTGGCTCATCAAGTCTTAAACAGAGATGATGACTTAAGTGCTAGCTTGAGAGTGCATTGAGGCATGCCTTTGGTTATCTTGTGAACAAATAGGTTTTTACTACAGTGACGTTAGTTCACAGCAACTTTCAGCTTCTGTGCCTGTTTCTAAAGCATCTTGTTTTATCTGGACACATCGAGGCCACCTCTACTGTTCTGATCCTCGGCCCTGGTGCTGAGGCTTTGAGACAGTGAGGCTCACAAAGAGTGCTTTACACATGTCTGTAGGGCTGAACACAGGAAACCTACTGAGAGCCAAAGTTTAAGTTGGTAACATCACGAGAGAGTAAATAGAATTTTATTAAGAAAGCTAAAGAAAACAAAATGGGCATAGCCATGCTGTGGTTTTGCTTAAACACGGGCTTTGGAAACACCAAGAACCCTGAATTTCCTTTCTACTGCTTACTGAAAGGAGCTCTTTTATTTTTCCAGGCACAGTTTGTGCCAATGTGCCTTAGCCTGGAAGCATGGTGCCTGTTGTCGAGCCCTCGCTGTGCACTGTATGTCTTTCTGCTGTGGCTAACAGCGTCCAGGCTACCCTTTTAGGTGGATGTGGGAATGTGTTCTATGCAAAGGCTTGTTGCTTGTGCCAGGTCTCTGTAAAGTCAGTTAGGTTGTCAGGAAACAGGGAAAGAGACATTTGTGGTCTAAAGGAGCATCCTCTACAGAATCTCATCTGATACAGCATCAGAAGTAACGGATGAGCTTCAATGAAATGATAGAGGAATCAACACCATCTCTTTTAGTGTGAAAAGAACAGCAGGAAGGACTCTGCAGAGGCATTCTGTATTACTGTGTTCTGTTTCATGGAGAAAACAGGAGGTATATATGTGTGTGGGCACTTGCCATGGTGCCCTTGTGCTGGACAGAGGACAACTTGTGGGAGTGAGTTCTATCCTTCCACCATGTGGGTCTGTGGGGTTAAACTTGGGTGGTCAGGCTTGGTGGTAGGCACCTTTATCAACTGAGCCATCTTGCCAACCAGAGCAAAATTTTTCCTATTGAACATAAGTCTCTGAGCTAAAATGGGAGCCTTAGAATTCCTGTCACCCATTCCCCTGTTTTTCAAGAAGGGCTGTGTTTGTAAAGTTTTAGTCAACCCATACATTTCCATACAGTGCTTATTTGGGGGTTTATATGATTTCATATTTCCACTCAGGCAAGATTGTTTATTTTATGTGTATTGTTTATTATATGCTTTGCTGGCATGTATATCTGTGTAATGCATTCATGCAGTGCCCCATGAGGCCAGAAGAGGGCATTGGATCCCTTGCAACTGGAGTTACAGGTAGTTGTCAGCTGTGATGTGGGAGCTGAGAATCAAATCAGGTCTTCAGCAAATGCAGCAAATACTCTTAACCACTGAGCCATCTCTCCTGTTCCAAGAATTCTTCCTTTTAAAGACTTAGAACCTAGAATAGAGAATCTGACAATAACAAGAGATAATATTAATCACATCTGTGTCATAGTACATTGTGTGCTTTATCTCACACTATCCCCAAGCCAAGGCTGTGAGGTGGGTATCATCACTTTTCCTTTACTGAAAAGAAAGAAGGGTTTGGGAAGAAAGAAGTTTTCTTCAGACACCAAGAAAATACCAGCCATTTCAAAGTTTGAATCAAGGTCTATTTGCTGCTAAGCTGTCATCCTTTCTGCCTGAGCTGCCTTTCTGCAGTTTGGACCCTGCTGGGCCAACAAGATACACTGGGACACACTTTTTCATGTGCTTCTTAACTCTTTTGAACTAGAATTTGAACAAGTCAGACAGATGAACAGAGATGGGTAGGTAAAACAACAGGCACCAATTACTACCAACCTGGTTATGACATCACAATAGGAAATATGCATTCATTTGTTTTGAGAATTCAGAGGTAGTCTATATTCTTTTATATCTGTAATTTTTCATTAAAAATCTCATGAGAGTAAACTTCTCTTTTCTGTTAGGTTGATCCTCCACATTTGAGGTGCTTAACTTCCCTTAGTGTACCTACACCTTTGGGGTCTCTGGTTTGCTATTAATTGCAATGTAGACCTGCACTGTCTCCTTTCATGGCATCATTCTACAGTATGCTCTGGCTTTCTGGGCCATCTTATCTGCAGTTCTGCAATGAAGGATGTATGGCTATGTCACAAGAACAACAATAGAGCACAAGCCACAGACATTCTGGCTGCTGGTGAGGCTTGTGGACTTTTTAGACTTCTAGCACAATGTCATGTGGACTTCTGTGTTTACTGAAAAGCCTTATGAACCATGAACAGAATTCTAATAACAGATTGATAACAGATTGCACTGTGGTTAATTATTAAGTTAAAACTATGAGAAGCAGTTAGAGAAGATTGCCATCTCTCTACAACAACAACCCTTTGTGGTTCTGTTCCAAGTTCTCCTATTGCACCAGGTGCTGTTAATTATTCGGTTCTTTGAGTCTTCGTATTTGTAATGTAATTTTCTTCTCTCTCTCCGAAGATATGTTAGAAATCAGTTTTAGCCTCTTTCACCCAGAAAACAACAGGATTGCTAGTGGTCTAGGAAAGACCAGTTTTGGATCCAAGGGAATCCAGAGAACTTTTGTATTACATAGAACAGTGAGGATCATGTCATCAAATTGTCTGCAGAAGTTTCCATGTAAAGAGTTTCAACTTTGAGGATATGAGAAAGCAGAGCCAGGCATGAGTTTAGAAGGATAGATTTGACACCTACCCATGGACCTGGAAGTGAAAATAGCATGTTCTGATGGAGAGAGCACGTGGGAGCCTGGCTCATGGTTTATTGCAGCTGAGTCACCCTAGGATCAAACAGAGACGCCTAAGGACACACATTAGGAGAATTGGGAACATAGCACCAAGTCATCTGGGAAGCCATAGGTTAGCTAACAAGTGAAAAATGAAATCCTGGCCACAAGATGCAGGGCTACAAGGCAGCATGTGTACAGAATCTCAACACTAAAAGGAGGAACACTCCTCACTGCTTATAGTGTTTGAATAGTCCAGCCCTGATCTTGTAGTGGGATTTCCCAGTTCCGGTTACCTATTTTGTATAGTTAGAAACCAAAGTTTAGACCTATTTAAAGGAAAGGTTTTCTAGATAACTCTAGATCTGCTACCCAATACAGAAACTACTAGCATTATATGGCTATTTAATATAAATTCAAATTAATAGAAAGTCACCGGAATTAAAATTTTGTTCCTCAGCCACATTTTAAGTGCTTAATTACGATATCTGGATAGTGGCTTTCATAGTAACCAGCAAAGAGGTAGAACATCTCCATTATCTAGAAAGTTCTGTTGTATAGCACTGTTGTATAGCACTGTTGTATAGCATGTCCTCTTGATAGTATTGCTCTATGGTATGAAAGTCATTAGAGGACGTTCTAGTACTATCAAAGTGCAATTATAAGCCTTCTCAGCAAGTCACATGTGTGATAATATACTATAGAGATGTCAAGAAATAATATTATTGAGTGATGTTTCTGAAAATAAAATTTTGCTAGAAGAGTTCTATTATATGAGGCTGGTTCTGAAATTGGTGATCATAATTTGTATTTACCCAAAGATGTATTTCATTCTCACTGGAATGGATTATACCTAGATACAAGGCTGTGGCAGTGGAGTAGAGCCTTTCCTTCACACGCTCCTGTGTGTAGGGACACACATTGACTTTTCTAAGTTATCTTCACCCATATCAGATGGGAACTCCATTCTCGAATCTCGAATCTAAAAAAAAAAAAAAAAAAAAAAAAAAAAAAAAAAAAAAAACCACAAAAAAACTGTCAACTAGATAGCTTCCAGCTACCACTGTGATTTTTATGCATGCATTGTTCATTGTATCTAATTCTGATTTTATGTATTTAAGTATGTGTTAGATATAAAAGTGTCCAAAGTAAGAGATTAGACATGCTAAGGAAAACACTAATGAGGAAGCAAAGTGCATAGAATATTCATTTTTCCCTTCAAAGTAAATAAAACTCCAAGGCAGAGAATGTTATCTACTCTTCCCTCTGATCTCCAAATTTCTGCCAGCTTGCCTTCCTAACATTGAATAGAGGCATTTTTACACATGGTACTTTCTGTCTCTTGTCCACGTTGATGTGAGGTCATTTATCCTAGATTTGGGGTCTAGAAATAAAATAAGCTCAGTCTACTAAAGCCCAGCACTATCCTGAAGAGATTTTAAACAATAAGGATGTCATTGTTAAAAATAACTTCTAGGAAAAAAAAAACCCTCAAAATTCCTTTGCTCAAAGTACTGCCTTTTGTCTTTGGTGAAAATTCTTGACAGACCTGAGCATTAGGGTCATGGAACCAGAATAAATATGACCAACATCTCTTGTTAGATCTAAACTGGTTCGATATAAAATAGACACTTCATAGAAAGAGTTATCTGAAGAAAAGCAAATTAAAGCAACAGACAGACACTGCTTCATGTTAGCTAGGCCAGCAGTCAGTGTAGGGAGGGAGCATGTACAGGAAAGCCCTCTCAGCACAGTTGCTTGGCTCCTAGTGAAACCGAGAAAAACACTTCTGTGTGGGTGAATTTCTAAGCTGAAGAAACTCCTGTATATACAGGAGACTATTCTTCTAGTGTAGCTTTTAATAGCAATCAAACCATAGACACAGGGAAAGAGCTACAGAAACCAATAGGCACAAGTTTGGAAACATTAAATAAAAACTGCAAAATTACATATCTGCTATATAATTTATATAAAATGAAAACATAAAACAACCCTGTAGATGTCTCATATAAACTCATGTGGCTACAGTATAAAATGTGTTGAACTGATAAGCATTTACTATACACCAAAGCCATTAAGTAGTTTTTGTTTGTTGTTGTCATTTTAAATAAAAGCAGGCTGTGCTGCAGGAGCAGAGGAAACAACCAGATAAATGTGACTTGTTACCATCCAGTGGCAGGGCTGCAAGCAGCTCTCAAGCCCCTCCCCTGTCTGCTTCCCAGCAGCTTTGAGAGTTGCCTAGCCTCCTAACACCTTCCCTTAAAAGTGTGGCTATTGTCTTCCCCTTGACTTGCAGCCTCAGGAAGAGTGAGAACACCAGAGGGATTGTGGGTTGAGGAGTTCTCTTTGAGAAGCAAGCAATTCTCCTTAGTGCTGTAATGCAGACAGCACTTTAGGGACAGCCTGTAATTCCCATGCCAGTTCATTCTTTCATATTTTCATCAGTGCCACTCAGCTCAACACGTTCTTTTGTCTGAGTGTGTGCGTGTGTGCGTGTGCGTGTGCGTGTGTGTGTGTGTGTGTGTGTGTGTGTGTGTGTGTATGTGTGTGTAGGTTTGGATTATATGTAGGTTTGGATATGTATGCACATGTGTCGGGGTGGGGGGGGGGACACATGTAGAGGCCAGAGGAGGCTGCCAACTGTCTTGCTCTACTACTCTCCACTTTCTTCCCTTGAGACAAGGTATATGATGGAGTGGAGCTAGGCTGGTAACTTGTCATTCTCCTGTCTTGGTCCCCCACCACTGACACTGCAGGGGTTGTTACAGGTGCATAAACCTTTCCATGCCCTGGGATTTTACATGGGAACTAGGATCCCAATTCATATATCTACAAGAAGTGCTTTTACCCACCAAGCTATCTTTCAGGTCCCATGACAAACACTTAGGAGGAAGCTCTCATGTGCTAGCTGTTAGAAATATAAAGACGGCTAAAATGTAGGCCCTATCTGTACGAGGCCCAGCTTCTACAACAACATCCAGGTAAAAACTGATTCTACTTCACACTTCTGTGGATGTTAAAGAGGAATTAGTCAAATTGTGATTTTTTTTTTCCTTCAAGAAAATAAGAAGTGTGTGTATTAAAGAAAGAGAGTCATTTAGGTTTACAGAATGCCATCACATCTTCAGTGTCTCAAACCCTGGACAGTTAGCGTTCCTATTTCTCTCTCTAGCATAGACCTTGTTTCTGAGTTCCAACTGTATAGAGCCAGCTTTCTGTCATTCATTCTCATCTGAAAACTTTACATTCAGCATAGATAAAAGGTGCTCCTGACTTTGTTTCTCAGTTTTACCATACCTCTGTGTTCTTCCAGGAAATAGCAACTCTGTCTCAGGAACTCCATCTCCAACCTAATCCTTTTTGAGCCTGGTTTTGCAACACAAGTCCCAGTATTATGGATTCAGTAGTGACTGATTTCTGGGTTGGGGCACTAAGAGATAAGGAGCATGAGCAGAGGACTGGGGCGTTTGTATGTACTCCCTCTCTTAGCTCTCCTGTTTGATTTTTGGGGTGGACGTTGACCTTTTGATGACCTGACATTCCAGGACCCATCTTCTTGTCCTCTGGGTTAGTTTGCACTGCAGCCAGTCCCAGAGTCCAGTGCTGTCCCTTGTTGTTGTATGTAACTTCTGCTCAAGGAGATGATTATCAAAGATATGACTCACGTGAACCCTCTTACCTCTTTGACTTCATCTCCTGTGACTGCCCTTCATTCTTTGTCATTAAGTACTGTTTTGTGATACAGATAGACCACATTTTGTTCATCCAGCTCTCAGTTGATAGCTGCCATTTGCCTTCCTACCATCAGTGTGCATAGCTTACAGCTTCTCTATGTGCTCATGTTTTCAAATATTTTTTTCGAGAATACCTTAGCACTGCATCTAGGTCACTCCTGTACTTTCCTTTCCCACTAACTCCACCCACTTCTTTGTACTCCCAAGATCACAGCCTCTTCTTTGTTACTGTTGTATCTGTCTTCACACATATACACAACCTACTGAGTCTCTTTAGTGTTTGTTCATGTAAATGCATTCCCAGGGCTTACCTCTTGAGAGTGGACAACCTGTGCAGCATCTTGTCCCTGCAGAGATGGACTTTCCTCTCTCTCAGCAGACATCCACCACCAGTAGCTCTGCCTACTTTCAGACGGCTCTTCACAATGCTTATTTACTCTTAATTGAAGGATGTAGAAAACATCTAGCATTATTTCACAACAGTTCCTCTTGGTAGATACTTTATATCTTATATGTAAGAAAGCCAAGATCCTAGAAACACACAAATAACTTCTTCTAAACTACAAAGACTAGGCAATGTGGAGCTATTTTTTTTTTTTCAAAATCTCTCTTAATTTATTTTTTTCAAAATTCATGCTAAAAATTTAGATCTGAATAAATATCTGTTGTCCATCATTGATTTTTTTTTTCTCAAGAGAATGTGGTTTTCTGTAGGCAAAGCACCTCGTTTAGGTCTTAGCACCACATGTGTGTTTTTTCCTCAAGATGACGACTATCTTTTGGCATGTAGCAGAAATGTTTCTTATTTCTCATTTAGTTATGTCCATTACTTTATAAAGCCTACTCCAAATTGAACTTTAAAAAGTAATTTATTTTACTTCACTATCAAGAAGTTTTAAGTGAAGCCAACCTGTTAGTAAAGTGAGGGCTTATGCTCTCACAGGCATCGGTGGCACTGGCAGAAGTCAATGCTGTCACTTTAATTCATATTAATACATAACACTTTCACCTGCCTTAATTTCACACCATTAAGGCACATGTCAATACAGTGAAAAGAAAAAAAAACATTAATATTATAAAAACAGGCTTATATGTGTATTTGAGGTATCTGACTTTGTTATCTCCATTTTATTCAAAGTATGATTAATCTCCCAAGTCCAGCCTAATGGGAAGACCTTCATACTGGCTCTAGTTAGACTCTAGCATCTAGAAGGAAAGCCTTGGTATAATTGAACATTGTTTCTCCATGGCTGATCTGTCATTTGATTGGCATTTCATTGATAGATTTTTATGGTATACTTGGAAAACTCAAATCTTCTAAAGTAAAGCATTCACATTGCTTTTAAGGCAGGAAAATGGTTAGCAAAGTCAATTAATGGGAAATTAAAGTGAATTATTTAAGTTCATTTTTAAAATGACAACAATGAGGAGCATGTGATTGTGGAAAAGAATCTGTCCTGAGACCCAAGGAATCTGATGACCAGGGTTGGGGACAAGGCCTGCTGCAGGCTGCCTGGCACACACCAGCCCTGGGTTCAAGTCCCAGCAATGCACATATGAGTTCTGATTCTATTCCTAACTCTGCACTAGTTAATTAACTATATGACATCAGCAATGCCTCCCTCCCTTTCTTGTTTTTAGCTGCCATATAAAATGTGAGGTTTAATGATCCCTTGATTCTTTCCAACAGTGATTTTATGAGTCTATGACTAGATAAGCATGCTTTTCAAAAAAGACTTTGCAATTACCTTTCAATAGATAATATAGGGCTTAAACTTATCTGCATTTGGTGAAAGAGTTTGTATGGGAAGCTGTGAGGAGTGTTGGGGAGTGCTTTTCTTTGCATGAAGTTCCTTCCCCTGTACACTCAGGTATATGATGGACTGTGTGAATAGCTTACTGGATTTCTGAGAGCTACAGTGAAGACAGACACACAGAGAGCATACCCACTATGTCCACAGCCACACTCAGTCTTCCTTTTGCAGCTCTTCAGGCTGCTGTACACTGGGTGCTGTCTTAGATGGTGCTTTGATGCAAATGAGAGCTCCAAAAATCCAGATGAAGAAAGTGTTTTCAGATACCTGTCTAAAAGAATAGTATGTTTGGGGCTGAAGACATGACTCAATGGTTAAAATGCTTACTGCACAAGAATGGGGACAAGAGTTCATATTCCCAGAGGCCACATAAATGTTGGACAGGTTTGGTGCCCCCACCTGTAATCCCAACATTTGGAAGATGGAGACTGGTGATCCTGTGAGCAAAATGGCTAGCCAGACTAGTTTTATCCATGAGCTCTGGATTCACCTGAAGCACCCTCATCTGAAACACACTGCCTCAATGAGTAAGATCAAGGATTGAGGAAGACTCCTGAAGTCAGCCTCAGGCCTCCTCCACATGCACACTTGTGCACAGGAAAGCCACCTGTGTGTGTGTGTGCATGCATGTTTTGAATTAGAAAGGCAAATAGGTTTGAGTTAAGAGTTCAAGGTCTGGCTTTGTATTCTGTGAGCATAGCATATGTCCTTCCTGTATGGTCCATCATTTGTAAATTGGTGGAGAGATCAATATCAACTATTATAGTTTTTTAAAATGATAAAATTGTCAATAATATTTTGTATTTTTGATGTTTGTGATATATACATTGTGCATTAGCTAAATTTAGCTATTATAACATGTTGCTATTTTTGTGATATCTATGGTACAAAATTATGATTATAGTTAACAACAGGAGAGCTTTCAAAGCACTGGCCAGCCCTGTTCAGTGTTTGGATCATTATTGTGTCTGGTTGATTTTCATAAACAAATTATCCAAGGAGAGTGTTTTCCTTCCTATCTCACTGTTCTGCAAACTAAAGTTTTCACAGGGTCTCATTTGGCACCCGTTTAGGCAAGTTTAGACACCTGCTTGCCAAAAGATTGTTTTATCATTTTATTAATTCAGTCGGAAGTAGGACTAAATGAGCGACTTTACACTCAAAATCACTTACTGTGCATTGTTTTAAGTCTGGGAAGGTTTGGTGACCTGACAGACTGTCATTGCAGCTTTGATTTTTAATGGTAAGATAAAGGAAGACATTACCCCACCCTGCTGATAATCTCTGCTGTGTATTTTTAGAAACATCAAGGAAATCTGTCCTGGTTTTTCCCGAGAGATCTTAGCTACAGCGACTGGTGAGCTGATGTGTTGGAATAGTGGAGATGGGGCTAGTGGCGGTCAGCTCAGTCACCTGTGCTCTTATTTGCACAGAACTCGGATCGGCATCTACACAGATGCTTACATTTAGCTCAGGAATGGGCTTAGGTGTTCACACGTGACCATAACCACATCTGATATTTTGTTGGCCCATGTGTTTGGTTTGCTTCAAAGATAATTAAAACTTGGAGGAGCTTTTGCCTGAATCTAAAGCGCACTTTATCATCTAGAATACATGTGGCCCCAAACTCCTGCAGTGTGAGTTTCTTGGGCCAGTGTTTCTTGTGTTTATCTTTCTGCCACACAGAAAAACATGGCTGCTCAATTTTCTACTTGGATTTGACTAATTCTTTGCTCAAAAAAGGGTGTCAGAAAACCAAGGTTTTTCAAATGTTAGTGGTTACAATTTAATTGAATTTGTTCTAGAAGGAAAGGAAAGGAAAAGAAACTCATGGTACAAAGCATGTGTTTAGTGACATTGGTTTGAAGTGATTTAGCCACTGCTTTTTCTATTTTTAGTACATTTCCTTGCTATTCCATGCTTGTTTGATAGCACAAAGATTTTAAGCATTTTTTTCTGGTTTAGATCCATCACTTCTTACACTGACTGACTGTTCCTTGTTGTGGTTTATACAGATCCCTCAGATGTGTTATCTTTGAGACTATTAGAAGTGTCTGACAGGTTAGCACTGACGAGGTATGAACTTGAAAATGTAATTAAGGCTCAGGCAAGACAGTTACTTCTCTCTACTCATCAAGTGGGAGTTACATTTTGAGTTGGTAAGACATTGCATATGTAGTGTTGCCATAAATCTCCTAGATATTTACTTATAGAATCTTTGGAATGATATTGGTATATGAATATTTTAATGCTATTGTATAGGATAGGGAGATAGGGACAGATGATATTATGAGGAACTTATCCAAAAGCCGTGAAACATAACTCCATCGAACTGTAAGTTCTAACCACTGCCTCTTACACTTCCTTTATTACTATGAACTTCACAATATGAAGAAAGCCCATTAAGGCGTTGCCCCAGGATCTGATGAAGCCGCATCTACAAAGCTAAAAAAGGGGGAAATCCATATAGTCTGAAAATTCTCATAATTAGGAATCACTTTTCACAAGAATACAGAGGTTATTTTTGTTTATGTTAAATTAAAATTCTCTCCAAAACCCATGACAATACAGAAGTCATGGAACTAAGATTATATAAGCTGGTTCATTGGTGGATTTAGTTTTAACATAAGTCATATCTGTCTACCTATGTATTCACCTATATATTTACATAGTGAATTTTTATCACACATTCCTACATATATGAAATAAATTATTGAGCCCATTTATTTTATAATATTTCATCATCCATATCTCAGGTTTGTAAACTATGTGGATTCATGTTGTGGGACCTGGTGCATTTATTTATCAACCATGGATTCTATTTTTTTATGCCTTTGATATTATTTAGAAAATGGTACTGAGAGTAAGTTATAACTGGAGTGCCTCCATGTCCAGATTTACCAGGTGTCCTGAATCTCACACTCATGTTATTGATATAATCTTAATGAAAGGAATAACCTAGCATTAGTGATAGTTGTCCTAATGACTTCACATGACAAAATTCCTTTCAACAAATCGTTCTTGAAGGTTTACCCACCTGAATCTGTTGTAGATGTTAGAGAGCCTAGACTGAGCAAGTTATAAGACAAACAAGGACCTTAGATGGTTTTATATATTACTGCTGCCAAAAAATGAGATTAGGTAAATTGTCTTTGTCATGGAACATAAAAAATAAACATCAACTCTGCATGGCAACTGAGTCCTTTCTGAATCCCACCACATCATTGAAACAGAAAGAAGCTGCCAATACTTTATGGAGAAATCCACAGATGTTCTATGCATGTGTCAGTGTGATGGGAAATTGCATTGTCTTCATAGAGTCAAAGAGCACTTGAGATTGTTTAAACTGGAGACAAACTGCCTATACTCCATTAATTAAAATTCTTCTTGATTAGTAGAGTTGGATTCTCAAATGGAGTTGCTAATAGTGTCTAAAGCCTATGCAATGTGCCAGGTTTCTCCCTGTGTTCTGTATACTTCCATTAGCCAAGGAGATTTTGCTCAGCTGATTGACTTTCTATAGTTTGTTTAATAAAGTAATAGATATATTGATTTTAAAATGTTAGGAAACACTGATATGGATCAATGTCAAGGTCTGGTTAGATCTGGATCACAATAAAGCTCATTCTTCCAATTTTTTAAATAAAAAAGATTTTTTTTCCTCATACAACCCGTATTTTCTCTTAAAGCTTTCTAACTTTAACTCCTTTGACAGTTTTCCCCCTTTCTGTGTAATTAAGAATTAGAACCTGGATTCTAGCTGCAGGGTGTTGATACATATGCCAATTTTATTGGGAGGAGTGATTTTAGAGATCATTTATTCAATAATATAAACCCTTCTTTAGGATGTTTCCCTTAAATGTTTAGACTATGCAATTCATACAGTCCTCCCATTAGTAGGACTTATAACTTAAAGTTTATCATCATAGAATTATTTGACAAAACCGTTCAAATAGTTTGAAATTAAATTTCTAGCTATAACATTATTCTGAGTATTTTCAAATTAGTTAATGTATATTCAATCCTCTCCATTTATGTTTATAGATCTTAATATTATAATTTTCCCAAGTATACCTCACCTATACATATTGTATTTACCAATAAAGTATTTAAAAATTTAAAAACACAGAATTACTTCTTGAGTACTATGTATAAAGTCATTGATAACTAGATGCTATCTGTATTTTTCTTTACAAAAACAAAGCAAAACAAAACAAAAACCAACTCTGTGATTTCCTGGAGAGAGACTCGGAGAACAGATCAAGTAGCCTCGAGTAATGCCTCAACTAAGTACAGCCATGTGAGCTTGGACATGCTTTTACCTTTCCTTCCTTCTCTTTTCCAACTGTTGAACTACAGATAAAAATATGACTGACCCCAGCACACAGTAGGGACTGGGATCATCATATATGCTCAAAAATGCTTATTAACCTAAACATGAACTTCTTTAATGTTTAACATCCTTAAGTTACCTCTTTCCTGTCTCTGAATTTGGTTTGGTGCTACATATACAGTGATAGAAGTGGCCAGTAGGTTCGTTTGATTACAGTGGTCCCCAGACTGTGAGAAAGTCACATAAGGCACAAAGATTCCTGGGATTCAGAGCCATCCATCTATCTGGCTTGTTAACTGCTGCCACTGCCCACCTCCAACAGTTTTATGAACTCCTGATTGGTCACTAGGTCCTTTCAACTTTACTGAGCAGAGAAGTGCTAGTCAGCATAGCATCTGCATTTTTTTTTCTCAGAGATTCTGGTTACACAGTCATTTCCACTGAGGTGCTAGCACTCAGGTGGGAAGTATATATGGTAGCCAATCCTTGCTACGACCATCCCTATCCATGTGTGTGGCACTATGATGCATTCTTATCTGCTCAGCAGAGCAGGTTTTAAACTTGGGCTGGGAACCAAGAAGGTCTGTCTGTGACTGGCCACAGCTGTACTTGAAGTTTACATGTTCTCAAATGACACCTTTAGGAAAGTCTACACTTAAAATTCC
Source organism: Arvicanthis niloticus (assembly GCF_011762505.2). NCBI lineage: Eukaryota > Metazoa > Chordata > Mammalia > Rodentia > Muridae > Arvicanthis > Arvicanthis niloticus. The sequence continues at coordinate 83,284,563 of NC_047658.1, read as the reverse complement.
ACTTCTGTGAATACTCTTACTACGTTCTAGACTATCGTCTCTTCGGAATGAGTTGTCCATCACTGCCGAGTTGTGTTTTTCCCATAACAGTAGTTGCAGTGCTCTAGTCTCTGTGAGTTTCAAATAGTTCCTCTATCTTGCTTCTGTAGTACACATTCAGATATTGTCATTATGTTAAAACATTAGTTAAAACTCTCTTATTTTTTATTGAAAGGACAATTGTAAAACTAGGAATATTTTAAAGGTAAAAACAAGTTTATGAAATTCTTTCCAACCTCTCTTTGGAATCTACAATCACATTAAATGATCCCGTTAGGACCTCAAAATTGGCTTTCAATGTACTTATGAATGAAAGTTTTATTATGAGAATATAAAGAAATTATTGTTTATAAGTTGAACAAAGATAGATTAATTTTTAATTTATTTTTTATAGAAAAAGGCTAGAGAATATGCTGGATATTTTTCTCATATTGTAGTTTAGCATGTTCAAACAATGTCCTGTGATAGGAGACCCCTGGTCACTTCTGGATCCAGGTTTAATTGTCTTTCTGTCTCTGACATAGATCAGTTTCTTTATTGTGAATATGTGAACTATGAATTTCCAGTAAGAAAACCTTCAAAGGAGCATTCTCAACGTAGTGTGTCTCTGTAAATCAATGATGAGATGAATTTGGCAGTACTTGTTTTAAGCAGAAAATAGTATCAGTCAAAGCTGATAACAAAAAGAATATATGTGTTTATCCATCCATATTTAACTGTGGAATAACAATGGAAGGAAAAGAAAAGTTTTGCAGCTGTTTGAACCTTTACAGACTCATCATCTGAGTTTTCAATGGGTGGGATGCATGAACGGCTTGTTACCAGGCCAAATGCTTAGCCATGCAATCCTAGAAACTAACAGCCACATATGGCTATAGAAGGACCCATATTTTCTCTGTCAAAAATTCTCTACCAAGAATTTATTCTTACTGTGTGACGGGCAAAGTTGGACTAGGTCAGGACAACTCCTGACCTGCATCAGGAAAATTACAAATTACCTGGGAAGTGTGTGTGTGTGTGTGTGTGTGTGTGTGTGCATGTGCGCTCGAGTGCACATATATATGTTATGCTGACATAAATTGTTCCAACCTCAGTGCTACCTAGAAGTTTTCAGATTTTGCAACGAGATTTCTCCTGTAACCACCTCTTGACTGGCATTTGTCTCAGTCTACAGATACACTGCATCCAGGGTAGTAGCACACTTGACACATGCTAATATTTGAGAACTTCTCAGACTTTCATGGGTGTTGTAAATATTGTATCTGGAATGTTAGAGAATATTGGAGAATGCCATGACCTGCATAATCACTGTGTCTGGGCTTGGGACCAGCAGGCCATATGTTGTTTGGGGAGAGGAGGGTAAATCAAGCATCTTCCCTGCAAGCCAGGCTGCTCATTTCTTGAGGAACTCTAGACCTCTCACTCACTGTCCAGATCTGTTTTCATATCAACACCCTGTCAAAGTTCATTGTTAAACTCTTTGACTATTTGATTTTCTAGTACAGCTTTTAGACTTTTCGCAAATACCACCTAAAAGAGAAGCTGTATATTTCTCCTTAAAAACACCAGTTTCTGGAACCAGAGAGACAGCTCAGTGATTAAGAATATATATGGCTCTTACAGAAGACCCAAGTTTAGTTCCTAGCACCCCTTCTGGGAGGCTCACAACTGCTTGTAACTAGTCCCAGAATCTTCAGGGAGCATTTGTACTCATGTGCACATACAAACACATATGCATAACTTTAAATTTTTTTTAAAAAGATAAAAACTCTAAAAGAGCTCACTTGTCTATTTTTCTACTTACTTGGCAGTAGTCCCTCGTGGGTCCCTCACGACATTGCTTTTCACTTCTAGATATTTGCTGATTATATTTCCAGCCTGCGGAGAGACAGTAGCTTTAACTCTGGACATGTGTGGATTAGAAATGAAAAGACTTGGATTCAAATTCAGTCAACTGCTTTGTGGGTTGGTCAAGCTATTTAGGTTCTCAGTGATCTAGCTGTTTATCTGGAACAAGAAGATGACAATGCCATGTTTAGGGTATGGACTTAATACTATAATACAAGTGGTGTTTAGGCAATGCTGCTTTAATAGGGCTGTCTGTCTTACTCCTCCCTTCCTAGCCCTAGATATGACGGACTGCCCAAAGAAGCCAAGTCTGCAAACCTTGGTGATTGAAACAAAATGGTTCATTGTTCTCCACAAAGGAGCAGAGACTCCTATGTTTCTCAAAGGCAGAGTTATTATTTTTATGTGTGGGTTTTGGAGACATAGCCCTCACTGCCCCTCACACACACCTAGCAGTATTGCCATGGCAGCTTGTCTCCTACTGAAGAAGAAATGTGTCAGGATGCCTTCATTTCCGGACCCAAAAATGATTGGATAATAAAGCACAATGGGCTGGTGCCCAGCTGTGAGGTTGGGAGCCCAGATGGCAGAGTTCCATGGATTGTTCTTGCTCTGTTAGGATCTGCAACATGAATAGACCTCAGTTGATCCAGGAAACACACTTCCTTTTACAGCCAGGAAGAAGGGAAGCTAAGGAGAGGTGAGTGTGCCTGGCATAGACAGGAGACTGATCTTCATTTAGGAAGGACGGGTCGTCTTGTCTCTTGTTTAGTAGATTTGAAAGACATTTCAATTAGATTTCTTTACATTTTGAAAAGGAAATTCTCATATATTTAGTGAGGGAAAAAGCCTCTGTCTAAATCTCTGAGGCTAGTTTCCTGTGTGGTGCTCCTGAGGTCATTCCTAAGAGCACAATTGCTGCATTTATTAAACTTTTTATTTACTGAGGAGTGGATGGGAGCATATGGGAGCCATGACAATAGCCGACTGAGGAGAAAACAAAGCAATTCCAGTGTTCTGCTGTTTTGAAAAAAGTCATTCAGGATTTGCTCCTATTGGTTCAGCTGTTGTAACCAAAGCCTGATAAGATAATAGAGGGCTTTGTGTTGTTGGATTTTTTTCTGAAATCCTTTATCTTTATGATGTACTGGGGCCCTTAGAGTAGAAAGCTTTTTTACATTTCTGTTGGATTCAGGGCTCAATTATCTGCTGGTCCCTTGGGACAGGGGTCTTTTCTCAGGCAGTAATCACAAAGTAACTTTTATCAAGGAATCTTCTGGTGTGTTGTGGGTCTTCTTAGCTCACCCTGTTTATTTTTTGTTGACTTTTTGATGTCCTATTTTGTGACATTTAAAAGAAGATTCCATCAAAAAAGGCCAGGGCTAAATGATGTCCTGGGCTTGTGAAGTAGCAACATCACAGCCCATCTGATGTGTGCAGGGCTGCAGCAGGAGAGGCAGCAGCTTGACCAGGTTATCCCAGGGCAGGAGAGATCAAATGTGGCTTTCTTTTATGGTTGGCATTGTAGTTTTAGCTTTCTTCTCAAACAATGTCCATTTTAAAACAATTAGACCTGACCTGCAAATTGACTCGTAAAAGCTTTTATTTTCAACTTAATTTAAAATCTTTCTGGATTGTTGGCTGAGATCCTGGATTGGTGTCACTTTGAAATTACTGTTAAGTGCTTTAATCCTTCTAGGACTGACATGGAAAAGTCTGTCCTCATTGGAACCCCACTCCAGCGGCTCTGCCTGCTCTCTCCATCATACCACGAGCAGGCATTTGTAGCTGCATAGTCTTTTAATTTCACTGTGACTTTCTATCAAGCCTGTTAAAGTAACTTGCACTGGGATCTATTGAAGCAGACTGGTTGTTTCTTGTTGTAGCCCCTCAGACTTGCTTTAGACACTGCCACTTGCCCTTGGCTTTATTTGACTTAGTAAATATTACTTTAACAACACAACCCCTCATTTCATTAGAAAGGGAAAGCATACAGGGAAATTCACAGAATTTAATTTAGTTTTCTTCCTCTTCTTCCTCCTTCTCCTCCTCTTCTTCTTCCTCCTCTTCCTCCTCCTCCTCCTTTCTCCCACCCCTTGGGCCTTTCCCCTACTCTTTCTCTCTCCTCCTCTCTGACCTTTCTCCTCATTATCTTTAAGTGTCTCTCTGTCTCTTACTCGGCTGCTGTGCACATTTTTTAATTTTCTTCTAAAAATTTAGCTCTCAGGAGAGTAGTATTGTGTTAGCTCTCAGGAGAGTAGTGTTGTGCTTTGTGACTAAATGCTGAGGGGGTTATCTACAAAGATCCCTGTGCTCTAGAAGTCATGGGCATGGAGCTATCTGAAAAGAACTGAGGCAAGTCCACGTGCAAAGCGCCCGACCCTGCCCTGCACGGCTCTGCCCTGGAGCCCTTCTTCACCTCCCAGTGCCCAGCTCTGTTTCTAGTGCCACCA